>NC_135514.1:3890000-4120000 GCF_051989575.1 Stigmatopora nigra
GTTGTATCTGCCAGAGACCAAACTCTTTCTGTCTGTTTCAGTATGCATACATTTTAATCGCTTTCAAAACCAAAAGGATTCCAATTAGAAAGGCCAAGAGTCAATCCAATTGGAAAACAGTTGGCAGTCCCGTGTTTAAAACCTTAAGAAAAGATTACAGATGGACCGTCGCGTGCATATTCGCAATGTGTCGAGTTAAAAGCATCACTCTGGAACTATTTGCCTAAGTGTTTCTGTCAGAGTTGCACAGTGGCCAATTAATTGAAGGTCTTTACAATATGGTGCCGAGCAGTTCAGTGAATCAGCCATAAAGCCCCTAAAGACGAGCAACAGTGCAGGAGAGCAAGCTTTAAACACAAGAGTGAAGATTAGGATTACTCTACTTAAAGGAGAAATAAACAACCAGCTAAGCGACAAAATAAACAAGAAAACATTGTTAAGAGTTACAGTGTATTATTTCAATGATGGTTTTATAATATAAGTGCTTCTTTTGGCATAACTCTCCTCTTTAATAACCTCTGGGCACATTACTTTTATATGGCCAAGTGTGCACAATTTACAGCAGTTGGCTTTTGAAGTGTTGCAAATCCCTATCACACATGATCGAGGAATGTTTTAGCACGCATCCACACCAGCTACCCTAAAAACACACACACACTCATGTGGGTTTCCTATTGAAAGGCTCCTTAATCACACCTAAAATATCGACTGATCAATGACACATATGAGGAAAGGCTGTAGAATTCTAACAGAACTACGTTGCCTTTATTTCAGTCCATTTTTATCATTGGTAATATTTCACTCAGTGTTAACAGGCTCAAAGCTCCTTTGAGGTATTAATTAAATACTAAATATTGATCGATATGTTATCAGGGCAGGGCAGTTGCTTCACAGGCTATTGATCCTGACTGTGATTTATTATCATATTTAAGAAAAATCATTTTGGGTGATTATGCGGCGTAATTGATTTTTTAGAAGAGGTGTAATTCTTTCTTTGTTTTTGTTGCTTGATTCCTTTTTCTTCTTCTTTTAATTGAATTTGTTTTGTTTGGCTGCAGCAAATTCAAACATTCTGATATGCTTGATCTTGCTCACCCCTTGAGCCCCCTAACATCCCAGCCCTGACCAATGAGGCAGCCCGGGTCTTGTGTAAGTGCACGATACTACCCTTGTCAATGGGAAAAATGGTTTCTGGGATTACCTCTTTAATCACAACAAAGATTAACAGATGGCATGAGAATAGTTATTAGCAAACATCTTGCACTCATCAAATCAATAAGATGATTTGTAATCAGGATGTTGGTTGCACCGTACAGGGAGTTGAGTTGTGTCTCTCAAAGTGTGAGATGCTGGCAATCAGAGGCTACAGTGTCATGATTACCTCTCCTTAAAATAATTGCAGGTGCTCTCTCCGCAGTTATCTGGCACAACACACAACAGCCTGGAAGCGACGTAAGGCATTACCATGGCAGAATGCATGCAAGGCATTGATCAGGGATTCGGTTGGTGTGATTTCTAAGCGGGTCACCAAAAATTAGCCACTGTCAGAAAACTGAGGAATACAGAAATAGTTCTGCAATCTCTCTGATTCCACATTACAATTGTAATTCACAGTACTCCCAATTGATATCATAACAGTAAAATTTAAAACAACCAAACATATTAGTGCGTTAAAAAACACATTTCGGAACCGTTAAGTATAATTTCAATGCTAAATGCAATTTTGAAGCAAGGTATTGTTTTATTCTTGTTAAATTTGCGTGAGTTTCTTTAATTTTCTGTCTAAATCTCACTTTTCTAAGTGGATCTTGAAGAAAATGAATGAGATAAACAGGTAATAAATACAAAGGCATTTTAAAAATAAATTTATACACTATGCTAAATAGGTTATTAGTACTACATAAAATGTCTGATAAGATGAAATCTGACCCCCAAATATTTATTTAAATAGGCTTTGAACAATTATGCATTCATTCAAAACCACTTATCCTCAGAAGGCTCATGGGTGGGAGGCTGAACCCTATCCCAGCTAACAATGGGTACCTGAATTGGTGCCCCGCCAATTGCAGGGCACATGGAGGCATACAACCATTCACTGTCACTCTTATACCTAGGGACAATTTAGAGTGTTTAATCAGCCTTGCATGCATGTCTTTGAATGTGGGAGGGAACCAGAGTACCTGGGGAGAACATGCAAACTCTGAAGATGAAAAAGGGATTGAACACTCAACCTTAGAACTGCAAGGCCAACACACTAACCACTCATCCATCAGGCCACCATTCTTTAAACAATCAGCAAATCATAGCCTTTATTTTTCGATATTCGGAACGCATCATATAATGCATGCTCAGCATCCTTACACTTCCAAAAACCCAGTTCAACACTGTCATTGAGCTATGCACTTACCGGGATTAAGAAAGGCAAACAGTGCCAAAACAATGACAGTATAAAGTAACTGATGCTGTTTAAAAATGCAAAGGCTTCTATTGAACAGACAGTGTGCTACACATATCAGAGGACCACATAAGTCAGCAGTCCTCTGTTGTCATGGCTTGTGAGAATATGCTCACTGCACATGGACGTCTCTATGCATGTACATTTCAAGGATATTTAACTCTAGTGTAAACTTTAAATTGCATCTCTCTTTAGCATCACAGGTGAGTATAATCATTAAATCATGTCATTTCTGTTAGAAACAGGTAGGCCCAGCTCCCCTGACACAAACAACTTGAAACAGAGTCACTGCTCAAATGGCTAATATATTTCCAAGGTCAAACCTGACAAGGAATTCCAATGAGATTAAGTGTCATCAGTGCTGTTTTAGTCTTTTTCTTCTCATTTCTCTTGGAAATGGCATTCAAGCTGCAGATGACCAAGGCCTTATAGATAGGCAGTTTGGAGAGGTGTAGAAAAACAGCCAGTTTGAGCACATATCATTATTCTATATTTTAAAACAAGATGAAAAATGTACTGTCCCTGACGGTGTAGTGGTTCATTTTCTTGACTCTGGCTGCAGACAGTATGGGATTGATTCCCACTCAATGGTTTGTCTCTGATTGTGCCGTACAACTGGCTGGCAACCAGTTTAGGGTGTAGTCTGCCTTTTGCCAGAATGAGATGTGATAAGCTCCAGCACCCCATGACCCTGACAGGGATAAGTGGTGATGAAAAATGATTGATGCGCTCAAACATATTTCACTATAAATACATATTGAGCATGTGTGTTTATCATTTTTCAGTTGAGGTACAAGATAAAATGTTTACAAGGCCAACCAACTGTTTGAGTCTGTATCTGTTTCTTCTGTTAATTATTTTGCTTAATATTCAGTTATGCGTCTTTTAACCACTCATAAACAATCATTTTTCTTGCAAGTACACAGAGGATGAATGCTGCTCTGAGTTGGCACTGCCTGAATGATTTAAACTTAGTCCTTAATGCTGGCAGCTTGTTTAGCAATCATGACAGAATTTGGGACATAATTCCAGTCAGGATGATCACCTTATTGTTAAGTGCCAATCTTGTCACTGTGTCAAGCAGCATTTGGTGCAGAGCATTTCACACTAAATTTGACACATTTGCCTTTGGTGACAACAAAGAAATTTTTTTTCAGTGCCTCTTAAGTGCCAACTCGATGTCCAATTATGTTACGGCTTCTAATTTAATTACAGTAGGCGAAGAAATACGTTGATTCAATTCATTTCAATTAGTTCTGATTGAACCAGTCAGATCAAATTTTGCTTATCTCAAGGTGGGAGCAATCTGTCACCTTTTATTTCCACTGAAATAATAAATGTGTCCGAAATCCACTGTTCAAAGTGGAAACACCAACAGATGATATTATACCACCTGTTCTTTGACACATCTTTTGCATCTTTAAGACCTCAACCTTCAAGACATTCTCACGGGCATTTGAGACATCCAGTAAAGTAGTACAACTAAATCTCATCTCATCTCTTCCTACGCCTAGCTGGGTTTTTGTCAACGGGGGTAGCAGCTTCAGCAGGAAAGCCCTGACTTCCCTCTCCCTAGCCAATTCATCCAGGAGGATGCCAAGGCGTTCCCAGGCAAGGTCTTCAGACATAGTCTCCCCAGGTGGCCCTGTGGCATCCTCTCAGTGTGACATGCCAGGAACACCTGATCATGGAGACATCCAGGAGTCATTCTCCATGGCCTCACTTAACTCCACTCATGTCCGGGTTTTTGCTTCAGAGACAACCAGAGGCACATGCCGCTTGGTCAGCCATTACCCATCAATCTAGTTTTCCAGGGTGAACCCCAATGTACAGATACCGATTACAAAGATATGCCCACATCGCCTTGGTGCCTCTCTCCCTGAGAGACTTCAGGGAGGAAGAGTGTCCAACACTTTTAAAGAGGAGGCACCACAGCCCAAACTGTGCTTAAAGGTAGGCCAACTACATCGAGCCGGAACTTCTTAACCTCAGGCACTCATTCAGGCTCTTTCTCAAATCATGTCCACTATACATAATGTGGAACTTCTAGTATCTATTTTTTACTAGGTCATCAACTAACTAGCTCACCACATTTTTTTTCAACCAGCATACCATGAATGTTCAGGAGGAAAACGGCATACCCAGAGAAAAGTCACACAAGACCGGTGAGAACATGCAAACTTCACACAGGAAGGCCGTAACCCACTTGGGCAAGAACCCTCGCTCTTACGTAGAAGTATGAGACCAACACACAAGATACTTGTCCAATGGATGACCCTTTCCTTTGCAAATAATTCCAAAATCATTTCATTGACTGTATGATGAAATGACCACATAGGGACACAGCGTATCAGGTTGGGAGCTGGTCTCCTATAGTTTCTACTTCAAGCTATAGCTTCTAAATCCCTAGTCAACCTAATTCTATCTTCCCTTTCTAGTCAGCTTGTAGTTCCAAACACTTTCACAAGTTTACCCCGCTGATTTTCAAATAAACCAATTTCTTCTTTGACCAGGCTAAGAACCAGAAGCAAATGACTAAATTTAAAGGGAGTGTGAAGGTGGGGATCATGATCTGCAAATGTATCTGATAACAATCAAGCCCCAGGCAGTGTAAAATTCTTTCTTTCAAATGTAACTGATTGCAATGTTCATTAAATCATTACCTAGCCTTTTGGCCGAATTGACACCACAACACGCCTGCTCTTAAATTCACACTAGTGGTTATATTATTATTATCAACAAAAATCTGAACAAAAAGTTTACCTAAATGTTTTTTTAAATGACATGTGAGTAGAAAAAGCATGCAGACATTTTCCAAACACAACAATTGTAACACAATTAATAACACAATCATTCCAAAGCGGACCTTGCTAACACTGTCTGGAGCTTCCAAAAGGTTTAACGTATCAGATGTGTGTGCATGCGCGCATGCGCCATCAAACCAGTCGTGCAATATGTCTCATCATCAATGTTCACTGACTAATCAATCTCTGCATTTGGTATTTCGAGCATGATGACAAACATATACATATATATTTATATATACAAAAATTTACCTTTGGTTTGTTCTTCACCTCCCACCTCGGGTCTGTATCCTGAGTGGAGAAACGATTTGACGCAAATTGATGCTGCTTTTTCAGTTTCACGCAGGCTTTACAGAGCAAAAGTAGACCGATTTACCTATAGCACAACACTTTTAAAGGAGGCGAAAACGGGTAAAAATGTTTGTTTGGGTGATTACACGTTTACTCTGACTCTCTCTCTCCCTCCCTTCATTCCTCCATCCTTGTTTCCGACCCCCACCTCACTGGAGTGGAGCCTCCGCGATAGTGGTCTGAGTATGCTGCAGCCTGCTTAAAGCTATGGGATTTGAATTTAAAAAAAAATGCTGTTTATGTTTAAAGTATTTTTTTTTTTTACAACAGAACCGATATATACATATGGGAAAAAGTAAGAAACTAAACTTAATGTCTTGTGAAAATTCCCATATTATCTCCGATGAGCTCAGCCTCTCCCACGCGATCATTTTCTACTGCTACACGTGCACGAATGCGTGTGGCCCACCCAGCCTGAAATGAAACGGCCCCTCGCCTCTTTGAATGGCAACAGACACGTTCTCTCTTCTCCTTTCATCATCAGCAGAATCGCGATTAGGCCTGCGAGAAGATTGTAAAAAAGCGCTGGGAAAGGAAAAAGAGAAAAAGGATCCTCATTCCTCCCGCCTTTGTGATGATATTGATGATGATGATGGCCAAGTGGACAGTTTGATTTTTGTGTGCCGAGCTTGTTATAAAGAATCAATATTATATCAAGGGGGCAACTTTAGTGATAAAGGACTTCAGCCACCCCGGCTATTCATCATAAGTCTGTAGCAAGCAGATAGGTCAAAAGAAATTATATTGCTCTAAAGAGTGTGTCTCCTTATCTCTCAGTAGCAGGGTAGAGGAGGACAAGCCGATCGATACAGTAGCCACCGTGGACTCTTTGCAATTATCAATAGCTGATTTTGTCTTCCCGAGGTTGCATCTATTAATACCAGATAATAACGGGCTTTTGGACATAACTTCTACGGGGATGATGGAATGAGAGGAGAAAGAAAAGTTTGCTTTGGACGACCTTGTGGCCTGCGGATTTGTCTCTCGTATGAGGTGGAGACAGGGCAAGTCAAACAAACGAAGGAGGGGGGGTTAAACAGCCCCTCTGAATCAAAACATTGAGTTTTTTTCATCCTCTTTCTTTTTATTCACGCACTAAATCAACTTCTGATATGACGAGCAAGAATCTTATCGTAGGTAATATGTTTAAAAAATGCCTGGAATTATTTTTAATTGGGAATTAAAATTATACTGTAATATTGGTTAACCTCATTTGTTGCCATTGAAGGCACTTGGTGTCCAATTACTTTTGACAGAGATTGCTGCCACCCCTCTCATTCAACGTGGATTTGATCAGTCCTCTAGATTTAAATTAATCAGATGTCTACAATGGCAAGGAATAAAGTTTAATATAATGTGATTGAAAAAGTGTCAATGGGGACCTTAACCAGAGTATCTTTTTTTTGTTTTTAATTCATTTTAATAATGTTACATTTTTTGTGTTGACATTTACTCATCAATAAGCAAAAAATATAGAATTACTTATCTAAAAAAATAACTCACTAATAATTAATATTAATAATATCAAACAATTTGGGCCTACATGAACCAAAATGTAATTCTTTATAAGTATAAGAGTACTTAAGTATAAGAGTACTTAAGATTATAAGTGTTGTTTAATCTCACTTATATTTTTGCCACAATGATATGCAAGACTATTTATATTTAATGGTTTTACATAAATGATTTGAACATCACTGTTATTATACCAGTACTATGAGAATAAAAATGCACAATAACATTCAAAATTGTGTGGTTTCTTTAAAAAAACATCTACAACAAAAACAATAAATTATACCTTATAAAACTCATAGGTTACGGACGAACTGCCACAAAATTAACCCAATAGCCCATGAATAAAAATAACACAACATTTGTGACAGCCTGTCAGATGATGACTGGTGGGATGTGTTAGGGGCATCTTGGGATGGGAGGTCAAATGAAATGTGGGTGTTGACACGAGTGTGAGGACGGTCCATTCAACAGTAACGTGGTGGTACATCCTAGCGGTGGCGGGGAGCAATGGGCTGAGCCTGCAGCTTTGGTGGGGGTTAAACACTCACTCTCACCGCACGTCCCCACGCACTCGAGTACGCGGAGCCCCGCGCGACAATCCGCAGGACCGCCGGGCCGCTCCGAGAGAACTTCGAAGAGGGCCTTGACTGAGTCTCCGAACGCGACATTTTCAATTTCTGGAAAAAGCCAAGCTGAAAGAAACGTCCTGATTTTTTTTTTGTGCGAAAAAAGGGGAGCAAGACACTTGAAGAAGAAAGAGGACGGTGAGCTGTCTACGAAAGGCATTCAAATGCAACTTTTTATTTTATTTTTCTCTTTATTATTATTATTTTATTTCTGAAAAGCGTGGAACCTTCTTATCGCAAACTCTGGAGAAATCTGGTAAATAACAACAAACAAGCAAAAAAGAGCGTCAATAACTTAATATGTGTTTCATGATTAACTCGCTTGAAATGACAAAGTTGAATTGCGCAGGAAAAAAAGAATTGAAGAGAAAAAAGTTGCTTGAAAAAGTATAAAAAGAAGATGTCAAAGTAATGAAGAGGAGGAAAACATCTCGAAGAAGCACTTTATGAGTCCGTGCGCTTACCCAGAAGAAGAGCCCACACTGAACTGAGACGACACCCCCTCACCCCCCTACACACACCCTCCACACGAAAGTGCTGGGCATAACAAGAGAGTCGTGTGTTGTGTTGTGTCGTGTTGTTGAGGGGGGAGGTAAAGAGGAAAGAGACGGATAAAGTCCGAGAGTGAGACGGCTAATTGCTCAGTCGCTCCCTCATTAGCATATCCAATGCGCGTCCGTTGGACTCCAGCCAATCCTCCCCACCGTCACACGGTGCCACTCATCTCCAAGCATTATTCACTATCATAATTATTATACCGACATGCGCAATCCAACGCAGAGCCGGGACAGCGAGAGCGGCTAATTTTTACAGTTTGCCCCCTTTCACTCTACCCGCACACTCTTTTTGGAGAAGAACTTTGGTGAGTCGACCGGTGCGCAGTGCGCTGATGTGTCTGCGCTGCACGCGCATCCACAGCCACGGAGCCCCAAAACAGAAGCAACGACGGAACCGACACCGGTACGGACACCGGTACGGACACCAGTACCAGTACCAGCACTGCAACCACAACCAGGACGAGCATGTCCCGGCGTAAGCAAGCCAAGCCGCAGCACCTCAAGTCAGAAGAGGATGCGCCAATGACTGGGATCATTTCTCAACATGGTGAGTGCAAACAAACTCTTAACTTACCCACATTATATATATTTTTTATATACTTCAAGTAATTATATTGAAATGATTATATATTTTCTTCCATTTCTTCTTTGCACCCATCAAGTAAAGCTCATTATAAACGATGAATATAAGTTGAAAGCCTTTCTTCAAGGTTAAATGACAAGTGTTGAAGTTGAAATCTAGTATTTTAATCCAGTTTAAATAGATTTGCATCCTTTTTTTAGCTGGTGCTTTAGGATTTATTATAAGGAATTTAGTTATACACAGCATGTTTTTCCTACAGGGCCTTCTAAAGGCCTTCAGGAAATACAGCAGCAATGAAAATATTTTCTGTCATTTTACTGAACAATTGTAATGATGGTATATACGGTAGTATTACTTCTATGTGCAATTGGAATACTTATTAAATGTTGATTATTGCTGTAACGTCCATGTTATAATAAAGGGGCAAATAACTTAAGGTTGTGACATAGTCGTCACATTCCTATGCACTTTTTAACCAATATCTAATATAAACCATCATTGAATAATTATTACATTTAAAATGAATGTGATGGCTAGTGTGTGGCATGAGAGCGTGCTGTCCCCCACACCCCCCACTCACACCCTCATCCCCTCCGTGCCTCTCTGTCTTGAAAAGGACCATACAAAAAAGCACTAATTCCGGTGCAGGTTGAAGCCGTGTTTTGTCATGTAAATCTTTTTTGTTTACCCGCTCACACAAATTTAGCACACTTGATGTGTTGCCTTTTCTCTTGCTATGTCAGCATTGCAGCTTGACACATCTTGGGGGGGAACATTGGGAATTATTGTTTTGAAAAAAAGAAAAAAATAACCTTATGGAAATGTATATTTTTACTAATACTGTTAACTCCCCTAAATTTTTTCTCTCTCTCTCCAAGACATAGATTGCATATTGAAATAAATGATAAATCTACAAATGTATGCTTCATAAATTTTTAAATGCCAAAATAATGATCTAATCTAATCTTAAATTTGATTGAAATTCTAATGTTTACTGATAATTTAACCCTGAGCCATTTATTTAAAAATACTCTCAATCTGCAGGCTGTTTAGACAAGAGTATACATGTGTGAGAGTCTATTGACCTTTTCTCTTTTGCGTGTGTGTTTCGATGTATTTCGTGCTTGTGGCCTGCTATTCTTATTTGTGTGTGTTTTATACGTGCGTATGAAAATCTGAATATTTATGCATGAATACATTGCTTTTCTTTACTTGTTTGAATAACGGCCCGATGAATATTTGACGGCTCAAATGCTGACAAGTTGTCAATATTAAGTTATTTATTTATTTTGTCTTGTCAAAATAATCCAGTCCTGAATTGTTTTTAATTTCTTACTGATTTTTTTTCATCTGCTTGATTACCTGGTGCTACATTGATGTGTATCTGCAGTTAAAAAATGAATAACAGGCACACACACAAAAATACAAACAAGCGTGCATGCGCTCACACACTAACTCTCACTCTCACACAAACATATATTGTTGGCCATTGTATTTTAGATAGGAAGTGGCAGCGGAATGTCCCCCACTCTACTGATTTGAGTACTTAACAGTCCTTCTTGTTTTCTTTCATGCAACACTAAAATTTCTCGGAAACAGTCGCAAACTTTAACCCAACACACACACGCACTTAAACACCCCAAGCTGAGAAACACACAACGGTCAGAACAATCTCCGACGCTACCTTACGGGTTACACATCACTGTGTTGGCGCGTGATATCACTCAGCGGCATTTCCAGGCCAGCACAGTCGATCCTTAATGTTGATCATCTTTGAATGTGATTTTGAGTTATTTTACTCATAAAATATATTGCAGATGAAGTAAGTAAATCAAGCATGGGATTTAGTGGATTTTCCCCTATGAACACAATGACTTAAAGTACCAGTGAAATTTAGTGAATACAATTCCACACTAAGTTTTCTTCTTTTTGTTTTTTGTTTTTATTTGGTTAAGACTGTCAATATGAGCTCATCTTAATTGTGTATGAATCAACCAAACATGACAGAAATGTCCATCAGGTGTCATCTAGCTTAGAAGTGTCACATCATCTGACCCTCAGTCCTTCTGAACATTTGCCTTGCTCCGGGGGTTTAGGGGTTGTGTGTGTGTTAGGATTGGGGGCTGGGGGTGCTTAGAAGTGCATTTAAAAGGCTTGCTGATTTAACCTTTGTCCAGCCCAGCCAAGTAGGTCCTGCAGCTTGGTGTCAAGATCCTTAAACAATTAGAACATGGATGCCGTTGACCTTGGTTGCACAAGCTGCTGGCGACTGAGAAACTGTGAACACACACAGGCTCTTCATCTTGTCGCCACTTCCTGTGCAGACAGCGGATTTGGAAATGTGCATGTGGCGCATTAGGTCCGAAGACACGCACGACACATGCAAACATACTTTGAGCTCTTGTATTCTAAAAAACTTGAACGTTATATCCTCCATAAAGCCGAACACAACTTCAACATACATTTCCTTTGACTCCACCTAATCACCTGTAGAAAACGATAGTTCACGCCCCATCGTGCTGTGTACATTTGTTGCAGAGCAACACATTCATTTGCATGGTTTTCAAATTCAATGTTGATAATTTCCCCAAAAATATTATAAAAAAATGCAAAACCTTTTGTGTGACCTGGAATATTTAAGAAGTATTCGGATGCAATCGGTATAATGTAGTGAGAGGACCCCTGCTGACAGTGTTAACGTGAATGCAACCCCCCACCCTTCACCCCCCGAACCATGCATTGAGGCTTTGTTTGGCTTTTGTTTTAATCCCTTCTCACCGATGGGTGCAAGCTGCTAGACCACCCACACAGTGCCATAATGTCTTCAAGAAAGCATTTAAATATGACTCACTTTAAAACAGCTCTTTTAATTACTTTTCTGTACCGAGAACACATACTTCATTACTGCAAAAAATCTAGTACAAGAACATTTTTTCATAAGCGTTTTTTCCCCTGTCGATTTATGAATATTTTATGTATTGCTCCCTATGGTACAGGTGTTTATGTATTACATTATTATGAAATGATAACATTATCAAACAAGGCCTCACCAAAATCATCTCAGATGTTTGGGCCTGTATAAGAAGCTCATTCATTATCACTACGTATTCCAAAACTCAAACATGTTTTTTGACTGTAAGACAGAAGTGAGTCATTGAATGCTACATTTTCAAAATTTTCCATTAACAAATTGTTAATGTTTTGGCTGCTTTGCTTCTGCACACAATAAGAAAGAGCTCTCTGTTAATCCGCAAGCGAACCAGAAAAATGACACCCATTTGAGTCTCTGCAGGTCCGAGAATGCATGAAGACATTTGAAGAGATGCTCAGTGGGTGTCATTTTAAAAACAAACATGCCATTCAATGAATACATGTGGAAAACTAAATGGAAAAATATTTATGTTAATACTATTATTCATTCACAGATTTTATATGTATAATGTTTTTTATAAATGAAAAATCTCTTCTTATCCAGGCCCCATATTAAAACCTATCTTACCACATTTGTTTTTATCCTACAACACCCGTATTACTGATCCATGCATCTGAAATTCCAATGATTGATCCTACAGAACCTTAGTTTTGCATTTTAAATGGCAAAAGGGAGGAGCATCTTCTCGAAGATTTAAAAACTACAATGATTTTCATTTGTTTTTTTTTGTGAAAAAAAAAGTTCAAAGACAAATTTGAGGAGCAAATTTTTGGACATAATACAGCTAAACAGTTTTATGAGATATAAGTTTTACTTTTGTAACGAGCAAATTTCACCACTATGGTTTCCTTTGTGTATATTCATTAAGGGAGCCTGAGAACGGTCAAGAATGGCACCATTTGTAATTGTTCAATATGCAATGCACCATTCAGTCCACAACACTATGGTTTTCACAGAATAAGTGAATACCTCATCTGATATGTCAGATTAGTGGTTTCAGTTAGCATGCCAGAGATTGTAAGCATGATAATAGACACACATATTCAATGTCCACAATCACCCTATTGACTGTGGTCATCTTAATATTTGCTTCGGAGTAAAAGCTCAATCTCGAAGCTCAAACAATAAAAACGTATTCAGGCCTTTTTCCACCCAGCCTTTTTCCCCCGGTCTTTTTTCCATGTTATAGGAAAATCAATACCTTTACACACAAATGTGCACACCCAGTCTTATATGCACAGCCACAAAATGTCGCCTCCACACTGTGAATGCGTACATCAAACACTTGCATGCAACATTCTAAGATGTTTTTGTTGTTTGTTTTTCCTTCCCTTTTTACTTTCTTCTTGCACTGCTAAAAGCTTGATAATTTATAAATGACAAATATCTGAACAAAGATGTTCGTATGTATGTGTGTGTTGGTATGAGAGAGAGCGTAAGAACGCAGGCTTTCAAAGGTTTCCACTTATATTTATTTGTTTGTGAGTGTAAAAGTGATTGACACTTATACTATTGTAATAACTAATCATCTAAACACTTTGCATGCTCATTTATGTTGACCTTTCAGCTCTCAATTATGGAAATGGATTCTAGTTTCTGTTGCTGGACTAAGAAGATTTTCTACCTGCTGTCTCTTGTCTTCTCACTCACGTGTATTTTTTATTTATTTGCGTATTTGTCCCTTGAATCAGATAATTGTGTACTTTTTAATGTGAAACCACCTTGAAAAAATGTTGTGTGTCTTCTAACACTTAGGGGGTAAATAATGAGCAATGTATAAAAGTTTATACAATTTAAAAATGGACCGCATTCCTATTAAACTGATATATAAGTATATATTATGAATGAGGCATCAACCATTGTGCTATTCTGTTTAAGTTAGGAATACATAGTTAAATACACCCCCTTACAGCACAATGCACAATAATTCCACAAGTTAATGCATAATATTTTTTAGTGTACGAAGACAACTGTTTTAAAAAAAAGTTGTAGCATATCAGCATTCATTCCATGTGTGTTTGTTTTTTACAAAAAGTGTACATTTTATTTTATTATTGCTAAAATCATGACAAGGTCTATTAACATTGTTGCATATTTTATGTTTTAGCCAATATCCAAATAAAGATGACAGTGCTTGTTCAGTCATTTTGGTTTTAATATACAGCACTCAAATCAATTATCTTTTTGTGGACTTCAACAAGATCAGAAAGAAAAATAAAATGAACTGAACATAAATTACAAACACCCATAAATCACTCCTGAAAATAAGTAGTGTTTCATACTGTTGAAAGCAACTAAATAAATGAGATATGTATATTAAAATAAAATAGTTACTATATCATATATACACTGGGAAGTCATGGGGTAGGACAAAGACATGAAACTTACGTAAGACACATGCTTTTGAAAACAGTAATATACTCGTTAATGAAGAGCAAACATTAGTCCTACCTGAAATTAAATAGACTTTCGGATATAAAGACAATAATAATAAAACAATATTAAAATGTAACTAAAAAAGACAATGTTTTTGATTGAGTGTTCCATGGGACAGTTTTGAAAACATGGATTCGCCTTGTTAGACTACACTGTTCGCATGAGCAGGAGGATGTGGCTTGATGTAACTGTGATTAAACATGTGTAACTAATCAGAGACTTTGCTGCCTTCACACTACCATGAAATTTGTAGAGACTGGTTTAGAAAGCTTGGGGAAGTAAGAGAGCGAGAGAGAGTGCGAGAACTATTGAAAACATTTAACATGAAAATTTATTGAGATATTATTTTATTCTATTACTTCAAAGTCAAAGTCATTTAATTGTTAGTAAGATAAAGTACTATGGATTTTTAAGTACTTCGACCAAATACATTGCTCTGTAACACACGATGAAAGGGCCTTTGCATTTGAAATCTACTGAAAATTCAGGAGCCTGATATAAGAGGGGAATCCTAATAAGGCCATCAAAGTCCTGATTTGTACCCAACAGACAAGGCAGCTGTGAATTGTATGAAATATTGGAAATCGATGGGCTCTATGGAATTTCATTAAGCGGCAGTATCCACAATTGATAGGCCCTCATAATTTGATGGATTGCACAAAGAAAATTATTAGCTGGCTCTAGAGACATGGAGTGAATGCATAAACCTGAGTCTTGACAATTGGTGAACTGGGACTAGTTTGTGTGGAGTAAAAAATATAAACATGTAAGAATTGATTTTTTTTTTCAAAGAGAGAGAGAAAATCTAAGGATAAATCTATTCATCACTGCACTGCCGTATATAGTATGTGGTTTCTTTCATTGATTTGTTATTCATGAATTTTATTTATTTTGTCCTTCCCCCTCCTTCTGCCTTCTGTATCCCATCTAAAACCCCTGACCTCCTCCTTCAGCTCGAGGTGATACGCTGGATGATGCTGACAGTGGGAATGAGAGCCGCAGTGGCAGTGAGGAGACTCATGTATGTGAAAAGTGCTGTGCTGAGTTCTTCAAGTGGGCAGATTTCTGCGAACATTTAACAAGCTGCACCAAAAACCCACTAGTGCTTATTGTAAATGACAATGAGGAAACACCCATTCCTACACAGGACTACCCGGAACCATCCCCTGTGCCCAGTTGCTCCAGTGAGCAAGCTGACAGTTATGATGCAAGGGATGGTATCTGCACACCTGCTAGTGAGGGTGAGGATGTCCCAGAGATAACAGTGTCAAATGGGGTCAGGATCCTTGAAAAGGAGGATGAGGAGATGGAGGTAGACCTTTCCTATGAAAAAAACATGGATCTTGGGGAAAGAGATGTCACATCGCCAGAAGTGGATGGCTCTCTACCTCAGCCTGATGATGTTAATCCCCCGAGTGTTACGAGCTATACCTTGCCAAGCACTAACGTTACCTTGGAAACTCTGCATGGCACCCGAGTGGCAGTTGCCCAGTTCTCTCAGAGCATAAGGGCAGCAGCAGGTAGCGGAGTTTCAACCATGGCGATTCCAGTAATCTTGGACCAGCTAATGGCCCTTCAGCAGCAGCAAATACACCAGCTGCAGTTGATAGAACAAATACGTAGTCAAGTGGCTCTCATGAACAGACAGTCAGCATCACAGCCTGCACCCAACCACCACAAAACAGGGACTGGAAATTCTGGACCGGTTTCCACTTGTGCCCCCTCTGTAGCAAGTCAACTTCAGCTCCACAACTTTATCACTCCTCCTGTCCATCAGCTGCCTGTTCGGTTGCCAGCCTCTCTAAATAGCCAAGGTTCTTCATCACTGACCTCTGCACTAGAAGGTCCTCACTCGCAAACATCAAGCAGAAGTCAGCATTCCAGCTTGGCAGTGCCCAATAATTCCTCCAATAATTCAATTTTTCCCCCACCCAGTGCCTCTGGATTGTCAGCTCTACTTCCCTCCTGTTCATCATCAGTCACCAACATAAGCATTAGCAGTACTGTGACAGGAAGCTGTGGAATCAGTAGTAGTACTACTCATCCACGGAACTTGAGCACTCCGCCGCCACTGAGTCACAACAGCCTCCTAAGCTCAGCTTCGAATATGCCACTGATACCTCACAGCTCATCGAGCAGCGTTATCTTCCCAAACCCACTGGCCAGCATAGCAGCCACAGCCAATGCACTCGACCCCCTATCCGCTCTAATGAAACATCGCAAAGGGAAACCCCCAAATGTGTCCGTTTTTGACACAAAGCCAAGTTCTGAAGACCCCTTTTTTAAGCACAAGTGTCGTTTCTGCGCCAAAGTTTTTGGCAGTGACAGTGCACTACAAATACACCTGCGTTCCCACACTGGAGAGAGGCCCTACAAATGCAACATATGTGGTAATCGATTTTCTACCAAGGGAAATCTGAAAGTTCACTTCCAGAGGCATAAGGAAAAGTACCCACATATTCAAATGAACCCATACCCAGTTCCTGAGTACCTAGACAATGTTCCTACAAGCTCAGGCATTCCTTATGGTATGTCTTTGCCTCCAGAAAAACCCGTTACCACATGGCTTGACAGTAAACCTGTCCTCCCCACTGTTCCCACATCAGTTGGGCTCCAACTACCTCCCAGCTTACCAAGTATGATGGGCGGGTTTGGTGATTCTGCAAGCCTCACTCCATTAAATAGGTCTCCGCAAAGACCATCACCCCCATCAAGTGAATGCGCATCTTTGTCTCCTAATATTGTTAATGACTCTGGAATTACCATGACTTCAACTTCCCCAAAACCCACACCAGGCAGTGATGTACCACCTCTCCTCAAGCCTGAAGGCATTCTCCTGCCCCCGACCTGCCTTACTCGGCCAGGAGAAAACACCACCACTGCCACAACAACAGTATCTCCAGTTGTTCTCTCTAACACACTCACCCCCACAACAGTGTCAAATACTTCCCAGGTTACAGAATCCAACAAGAGTCCAAACTCTTCTTCAAACCCAGTGTCACATCCTGTCCTCCCCATGATTTCAGATCAATTTAAAGCTAAATTTCCCTTTGGAGGTCTCCTAGACTCTATGCAAACTTCGGAGACATCAAAGTTGCAACAGCTTGTTGAAAACATTGACAAGAAAATGACCGACCCCAACCAGTGTGTTATTTGTCACCGTGTTCTGAGCTGTCAGAGTGCTCTCAAGATGCACTACCGCATCCACACTGGGGAACGCCCATTCAAGTGCAAGATATGTGGACGTGCATTCACCACTAAGGGAAATCTGAAAACACATTTTGGTGTTCATCGGTCCAAACCCCCGCTTCGAGTCCAGCATTCATGTCCTATATGTCAAAAAAAGTTTACCAATGCTGTTGTTTTACAACAGCATATTCGCATGCACATGGGAGGTCAGATCCCAAACACCCCAGTTACTGAAAATCTCCAAGAAATGGACACAGACCTATCTTTCGATGAAAAGAGTATAGATGCAATGAGCAACTATGATGATGATCTTTTGGATGAAATGGAGCAGGCTATAGATGATGAAATTGACTTAAAAGATGGTGAAATTGATCCATTAAAACCTTATTCACCTGCAAGCTCTCCACCAACATCTATAATGTCAAGCATTGCTGCTATGGAGAACCAGATGAAAATGATTGACTCTACTGCAAATATGACCAGTTCATTTGTCCAAAAGCAATGTCAAAATTTCCCCAGCTATGGAAGTGAGAACGAATGTTTTCCTACTGATTCTTTGTCTGCAGTTGGGGATGCAGAATGTCAAAGCTTGGGTAGTCCTGCTCTGTCAGAGTCCTCTGGGTCTTTGCAACAATTGTCCCCCGCTTATAGCCACTGTGAAAACCAACGATCCAAGTCCCCAGCTGGTCTCCACAATCACAGCAGTGCCATGGCAGTAGAGGAGAGTCATGAAAACAATGGAACTGGCTTGGCAACAGTCAAGTCTGAAAAACCTGAAACCCCATCTCCACTTCCTATAGTAGAAGGCAATGGGGCCCTGGACCTGACTGCTATTCAACCAAGCAGGCACTTTATTAAGGAGGAGAGTCACTTCAGTATGCTGTTTCTAAATAGAGACCGAGGTGGGTATTTAAAAAAAAGTAGTGCTATACGTATACAAAAACAAATCCCAATGATACATATAGAGTTAAAACTCTTATTTGCTGATGTAAGGAAGAAATATTTTATGAGGTATATATCAATAATGTTTTCCATCCTATGTGGAGTTTGCATGTTTTCCCCGGGCCTGCGTGGGTTTTCTCATGCTTGGTAGGCTGATTGGAAACTCTAAATTGCCCCTAGGTGTGAGTGTCAGCGTGAATGGTTTTTTATCTCCGTGTGCCCTGCAGTTGGCTGGCCACCAATTCAGGATGTCACCCGCCACTGTCCCTAAGAACGCTGGGATAGGCTCCAGCACCCCCCCCCACGACCCTAGTGAGGATAAAGCGGTTCTGAAAATGAAATGAGATGACATATTTTTAATATATACTCAGGCTGGAGAAAGTTTAAACAAATGATTTAAAATAATCTATCTGTGTGTCTTTCAAAGTTTTCCTGTCATTTTTTAAAACATGGTATAGATGTAACTATATAAAGGTGTATAAAAGTAATTAAACACTTTTTAAAATTGATGATAGGAAATTGTATTTAATCAAACTTTTTGCATCAGTATACAAATGAGTCTTAAAGAAAAATTGACACCATATAATGAAGCCTTGCAACTAATTATATAACTCCAAATGAATGCCTCCCTTTGCGTAAATCTTCAGTCAACCTTAGAGCCAAGCCTGCCCAACATTTGCAGCATTTCTCCCCCGAATGCTCTGCATTCAGTGCAGATTCTTTTTTGGAATGGTAATAGGTCACTGTGCTTAGTGGCATACAACTTTGTTTTGCTAGAGGACCAAAAAAAAAAAAGTCACTAGATGTGAAGGGGAATGCAAAACTATTCGCTGACGCCCCCTTCTAACAACCCATTGATCAAGAAAGTGTCCAGGTGTAGAGCTATGAGGTATTTAAATAATGACAGAGCATGTAGTGAGTAAAACTGTAAAATACCATTATTGATGCTAAAATAATAGACAAAAATAAACCTCAATTCATAAAACACTTTTCGGACTCCCAGGGTATGTTGGAAAAAAAGTATTATATCGTAACACACCTCAAAAACTATAGAGATTTTTAGTTCCTCTATTTTTTTTAAGTAGACAGTATCTCTAATCATTTTTTTCCCTGTGGTTATAGGTCTTAATGCTCAAAACCTGGCTAGCACTGCATCAAATATGATCAAAATGGAAATGAATGGGCACAACAAGGCAATGTCTTTGAGCGACAATTCCCTCCTACCTGTGGGGATTCAGGTTCCTGCTGCAGCCCCCCAGACCACTCTTAGCCCTAGCACCAACCCTATGCTAGCTCCTCCACCCCCAAGACGCACCCCAAAGCAGCACAACTGCCACTCTTGTGGGAAGAATTTCTCTTCTGCCAGTGCGCTTCAAATCCACGAGCGTACACACACTGGAGAAAAACCTTTCGCTTGCTCCATCTGTGGACGGGCTTTCACTACTAAAGGCAATCTTAAGGTATGCAATCAGTTAATGAGATATGATTCTAAATTTCTATCTCTTGTCTAAAATGTTTCTAGATATTTCATTTGTTTTCCTTTTGTTTACTGTTTGTTTACTTTTAGGTGCACATGGGCACACACATGTGGAACAATGCACCAGCACGCAGGGGTCGGCGACTATCGGTGGAAAATCCCATGGCCCTACTGGGCGGGGATGCAATGAAGTTCAGTGAAATGTTCCAAAAGGACTTAGCAGCTCGGGCCATGAATGTTGACCCTGGTTTTTGGAACCAGTATGCAGCTGCTATCACCAATGGCTTGGCTATCAAAAACAATGAGATCTCGGTCATTCAAAATGGAGGCATCACCCAGTTACCTGTCAGCCTCGGTGGTACAGGAATAACATCACTGCGAGCAATGCCTGGTGCAATTGACCGTCTGCACACAGGCAGCAACTCTCCTATGACTGGAATTGAGAAAGCTACACTTGAGGTCGGCTCAAGTCGCCCCTTCTCAAGGTATATGGAGGAAAATAAAGAGATTGGAATAAATTAGAGAAAAACAATGAGCAAAGGCTAAAAGTCAAACGTGGAAAAAAACTGCTGATCCAGTCTAAATCTCATGTTACTATATTATGTACAGATTAAATATTTTTTTTGCTTTTTGAAAAATTGGAATTAGTTGTTGATTAGAGGTTTTTTGCCTTTCACCAATTCCCTGTTCACTTGATATTATGAGAGATGGTTTGTCTCTTTTTGGGAATACATTACATTGTCTTGCAAGATTTGCATGATACTTACAGTTTTTATCTGTATGTTTGACTGCTTTTAAGAATTCCTCTGAAAACCGTGATCGAGCCTTATAATAAAATTGGCAAACATCTTGGACATGACTAAAACACAAAACATTGAAACTTTGTTCATAAGCATTTAGTAAACCTTCTTTTTCAGTGCTCTTTCAGATAAAAAGGGCCCTGAATAGACCACGGTATAGTCTTTCTGTGCTTGCCTGATATTTTTTTCTCATGAACAAAAAAAAACTTGGAAAAAAAAACAATGTTTTAACTATTTTAATCTTTACAGTTAGTCTCCAAGCATTGTCTTATAATATTGTTCTGTGTCTTTAAAATTAATGATATTGACAAAAAAGCGGGTATACAAAAATATATTTAATGGCCCAAACATTATTGATTATCTTGTTTTTGTTTTTCATTCTACAGGATTCACTAATGAATATTTCTTTCTTCAAAAAAAAGAAAAAAAACTATTTGAGTTAACAGAGAATATTCTGAGATTTTTATTTGGACATCTGATACGACTCTGTGTCTCAATACATGGAAGTGATGTTATGTGAGGCTAGAGAAGTCCAAAGCTGCTATGAACACGACCCTGCTTTTGATCTTTGTAAAAAATATAAAATAAAAAAATAAATGAGGAAAAAATACATGTGATCTTTTTGGAAAAAAAATATCTATGTATAGAAATACCATCAAATCTAAAACAGGTATGCATATTTTGTATCACATTATGATAGACATCATGATTTGAAAGTATTTGTCATGTTTGTGAATGCACTTTTTAAAAATAAGACATTTTATTGGTGATAATGTTAACCTTTTGACTGAGCTATCTATGTGCTGTTTTTGTTGTTTTCGGCTTATCACTCCTAGAATTTGCTGTTGGTTATTGCATCAGTGCTACTCTTTGGAGTGCAAACCCATAAGTCAATCAAAATCTTCAAGAATAAAATAATGACCACAGTGTTGTCATTTGACTTTTTCTCTTCCCCTGGATCAGTGTCTGTTTTTGAAACTGCTTTAAAATAGTCAAAATAAATGAGTGTAACCATCTATGTAAGTGAATTACATTACATACCCTTTGAAATTTGTCCTTCAGTTCCTTTTTTGACAACTGCGTCAAGATAAGGTAAGTTAAGAAGTGCAGATGTAATTTTTTTACATACAGAAATTAAGCGTCTTACTGTTCATACCATCAATAAACAAAACTTTGTCAAAAAATGATATAGGACCATATAGAGTAATACCTTGATATGCGAGCTTACTGCGTTCCGGGACCGAGTTCGTATATTAATATACTCGTATCGCAAATCAAATTTTCCCATATAAAATACTAACTAACCGCAAACTGTTTCACCTATATCCCCATTAAAAGGAGCCACTCGCTCTCGCATGAATATTACTGTACTGTAACACAATGCAGTTGCATGTACAATAATACAAATCCATACAAGAGATGGTGTTGTAGTACATTCGCCAAACTTGCAACAGTGCAGGCCACATCCGATCAGTGGCGGTGTGATTGTGAGTGCAAATGGTTGTCTGTCTCTGTCTCTGTCAATTGGTCTAAACGCAGTTTATAACACCAAGCTGATTAAATAGAATTTCCATCAATACAGAATATGCATCTGGAGCTCACAATAAATGTAGTAACCAGTGATGGTACAATAGTATACGTCCAAATGAGGTGAACGATTTCAAAATCACAACAGTTCATCTTTGGTACATGGCTTTTGTTATCAAAGTGATCAAAATTAATAGGATAGGTTCATCCATCTTCCAAGTCGGTTGTCCGCACAACCTAGGCGGACCTTATTCCAGCTAAGAGGTGTGGGTGGGTTATACCCAGAATCAGTTGCCAGCCAACCATTCTCATGCACATTGATACATAGGGAAAATTTTGAATTCAAGCAACTTACCATGCATGTTTTGGGGATGTGATAGAAAAGAAGGGGAGTAACCAGAGAAAACACACGCAGGTAATAATATAACATACAAATTCCACACAGGAGGGACATAGCCCAGGATATAAGTCTTGATCTCAGAATTGAGACAACATGCTAACTACTAGTCCAACAATCATGTTTTAATATTTTGGCACAGATCATTTTCAGTCCGGTACAACCTGAAGTCTGTAATGCACAAATGTACATATGTATCATCCTGACAATCTTTTTTCTTGAGGCAATTTACCTTGAATTTTGTCTTTAAAAACTGAATACATGCTCAATGAGATAGAGGACAGGGGACTTGGGGAGTGCATAAAATTCCACTCCTCTGCCCTAACAGTGCTTTGATTGCTTTTTTAGTATACATCAAGTCATTGTCAGTTTTCCATCCATTGAATTCTACTTGCTTCATTAGCGGAAGATATTATCTCAAACACTTAAGAAATCTTCCTCCTGCTTTTGTCAACAGCCAAACAATCGATACAATAGATACAAAGGAATCAATTGGAATGGAAGACATACCTACTCTACGCGGCACTACCACAACACAACTATAATTATTGTGCAATGTCTTTTGTTGGGTTCCTTGATTCCCCCTTTAAGATATGATGAAAAGCTCTGTTATCCGGGATGGGTTTGAAGTATACTCGGTGCTTCTCCATTGAGCGGAGTACGATTAGGTGGCTTGGGAATCTGATTAGCATGCCTCCTAGACGCCTGCGTAGTGTTTTCTGAACACGTTCCACT
Organism: Stigmatopora nigra; assembly: GCF_051989575.1. Lineage (NCBI taxonomy): Eukaryota > Metazoa > Chordata > Actinopteri > Syngnathiformes > Syngnathidae > Stigmatopora > Stigmatopora nigra. The sequence continues at coordinate 3,913,327 of NC_135514.1, forward strand.
GGAAGAAGGGCCCAGAAAGAACGCAGGACATGCTAAGAGAACTATGTCTCCTGGAGAAGCTGGAAAAACTGGGTAGATGTCGTGGTGAGAGAAGCTCAGACAAAGTGGAAGAACATAAATGGATGAATTACCATTTGTCAGTAGTCACATCCGTACTGTAATAATGGACAACTATGCTGATAAGTGACCGGTGTGCGATTGTGCGCTCCCAAGGCAAAAATGCTAAGACATTGTGTCCTTCAGAGGCCCATTGTTTGACATTGCCTTGTCAGCTAATGGCACGAGCTTGGTCAGTGGTATGGTCAAGTCATGAAGAAATTTCATAGTGACTGTTTTTCTCCATGCAGGCATGATTGGGCTCATATTTATGTGGGAACAAAATACATTCCTTCCATTCTTAGACCCATGTGCTGGCATTTAGCAAATGGATAAGGCCAGTTTATGTTTCTGTACAGACTTTTGTCCAACAATTCAAATGGCAATTCTTCTCAAATTTATCATATAATTTAATGGACTAGAGTTTCACAGGGATAATAAGGAAGCGTTGTTGCGCCCTTAAGGAATTTCAGTTATGAGTCTGCATTGTCACATGGTTTGGAATAATAAACTCTTTATAACCATAGCACTTGAGAATTTTAATTGTCCATAATTTAAGTTCATCTTCAGCCCTCCCTACAATGCCCATTCAATACAATTCTAAATTTTGATTTGAATGAGCAACTACCTAGGGGAATGGAAACAATTGTAAATGATTTGTTTCTTATAATTTTATTTTCCTTTTTAATTTATTTAATTTATTGGTATATATTTATTTAGTTTTTGACAAAATGGCAAACAATTATTTTTAGTGCAGTTGTGTGAATGACAGCGAGCGTTGTCTTTTTAAACTTAATCTGTGTTGCATTTGGGCATGGCAAAGTCAGAACAGTTAGGCCTGGGTTGAGACAGGGCTTTCGGCTGTCCTGGCTGTTTGTTTAATGCCCTGCCGACTGAGAAAGTCTCTCTAAAACAGGTGCAGTAAATATCCTCATTGATCCAGAGGCAGGGGGCCCTATGATGATGTAGTGGCAAAGAGCCACAGGAGTAAATCTAGCCGACAGTAATCCAATCCCACTCTCAAGGCTCTGGGATCTGAGATAGGTGCTTTAAATCCAAAAGTGTGTCTTTTTGCAGAATTTCCCTTCATGTCAGTGCTGCCTCTCTTGTGTTGTACCTCATGCCTCAGCTGTAGAGTCAATAGCTTGCTGAGGCGCTTCAGGAGCCGTTCTTTATTCTGGTTTTAATTCGAAGGTCTATGATGAGGATGCAACAAATTCAGCTTTATGTTAATAGTCCTGTCAAACCCTACCCCAAACATGCCCATCAAATACAACAAAATGCACTCCTCATGAGATTGATAAAGATTGAAATGTGCTTTCATTTCATTATTTGTGAATATTGCCAGTTCATAAAAAAATTAACGGAATAGGTGTCTCAGGTTTGAAAATGAAGAAATTATTTTTTTAAGGTAACAGTAACTAACGTTAACCCCAAATTTGGAGTGGTCTCCCTCATCTGTATGCATTCGCAAATGTATGGTTTGTCACAGCCAGTTCAAATTCCAACCAGTATTTTGATTGACTACTTTTACACTACAATTATGAAAAAGAAGGTACAAAATTTACTATTCCTTGAATTCCTGTCTTGTTATGGACAGAACTTTTTTGTTATAACTCAAACGCAAAAGTGGATAACAAACTTAATCTTGCGTTGTTTAATAAGTTTCCCAATACCCTATCACACTATGGATATTCAGCCTATCTTTTTGGAAGTCTTAGAAGGTCTTGAATATTCTTCTGTATTGGCACATATAGGTGTCTTTATCGAAAGTTGTCAGTATAATTTAATGCAATTGATGGTAAATATAAAGGATATGTTTGGAAAGGGTCAAGGATCCCAAAATATTGTTTGAAAATTATGGAACACTTTTACTCTCAGAAAAAGTAGAAGTGTTACTTTGAATATCCTAAGACACCTATAGTAGCGGCTTAATATGATACATTTGTAAATTAAGGTTTCAGATTGATGGCGAGAAACTCGTGCTGTACGGTAAATGAATGAACGAGTAAAATCAGCAGAGACTCAATTTGGCCACATCCAATTTAGATAGAACAAAGAATGGAAATGTAACTTTTTTCTGACTGCTTCTGAAAGTTTACATATCGAGCAGGAGATGTTCAATAAACGGCACAGTTTGTATGCTTGTTTAGGCCTAAAACCCAGAGTGAGTTTATCTTGGGTTTATAAAATGAGAAAAAAAAGGTTGCCCAAGGAAAGTGGGGGTGTCCTGGTAAATCAATAAATGCATGGAAGATAGCGTTGGTCCACCTGAAGAAGAAGAACAAGTCATCAATTAAACAAACTGAGCAAACAGGGCCAATTCATCAGAGTGCGGCATGGATCAGCTATTGGGGTCAGCTCGACGTGACAAATGCTGGACCTCCTCTGTGTGCCCAAGGTTGCAAATCGATAGAGATCATCATTGTGATGTGGTCTTTTATCTCACAACCTGCTCCTTCAAGCCTTATATCATTCTAAGCAAAGAGATCTCAAAGAATGGTGCGGCCTTAGAGGGGTGTTTAATTCTCAGATGAGAATTAATTGTCTAAACTGTTTTCTTGCAATTTCTTGATTAACATTTTCTCCCAGTGAAAATATCTTTGATTTTTTAATAAGGCTTTCCATATGCTACTATGACTATGCAGTCACACATGTACTTGTGTTAATATGTTATTTCCCACAAAAGACTTGAATGCAATATTATGATCACTTCCACTTCAAGGTACTGAAACAATCATGTCAAATCTCTCCGATGAAAAGCCTGCTGCTTGGTTGGTATTGATCTATGTAATTCTGAAATCCAACGCAGTACTGATGTACAGTAACAATAAAGTGATTATTAGGAGGCACTTAGCTCAAATAGATAACTTCCTCATCATTACAGGCCATTAAGTTCTGTTCCGACTGAATAATACAAGTATAAACATTGTTTCTTTCGACTGTCACTTTCAATTATACTTAGGGACTTCTAACTTATCGAGACTCACAAATAATGTTTTCTTTGCTATGGGGCATACTCTATACAAAACCTTATGAGGATAATTGTGAGCAGGAATGCCAAAATTAAAATTAAGTATATCCTGGACTAAGTTGCTGGATTATATCATCATGTTCCTCTACATTTGACATGCTTCTTGGTAAGTAAACTTCATAAACTGTTTAATTTCCCATATAAATGGGGACCTGTCTGGAAAGAGTATCTTTTTAGGGTTAGGGTTAGCAACATCTTATTTTTTCATGGCTACTGACTCCTGTTTTGAGTTTTAATACCACAACATGTGGAGTAATATGTTTATCAGGAATTCAAGATTCCCACTCCAACAATCGGAGAGGAAGAAGAGAGAGTACCATATTGAATGCTGCACTCAATGGAGTAACATATTTTAAAGGAGGAAACGAGATTATGAAGAACAACATCTCCTGAACTGAACTTGTGATCAATGGAGGTATTACCAATGTAGACCAATATAAAGTTGAGATATTAGTACAATGAGTAACCATCCCATATTGTGGCAACAAACTCAATCATCCATGAAGACAATGCTTATGGCCACACAGAATGGTTTAAAAGTGCTTAGCTCCACAATTTGGGAGTGGGAAAGAACAACTGGCTCGACCTGAACTAGCATCAGCTTGGCCATGCTGTTCATGCTGCGTATACATATGTATATGCACATCTGCCAAGCAGTAGCATATACTTAAAAAAGAAATTAGATTCCAAATTCAATTTTCTTTACCTGTTAACATGAGTTTAGATTTGAGGGTGATATCACCAAAAGAGTGTGTTTAATTTCGGTGCCCAAACGTAAGTGCAACCACAAAAAAAAAAACATGCAAAACCATACATAATTCAAGTGAATAAACACATCAAAATCATTTAAATTAGAAAATGCCACCGTTGGGTCTCTTGAGTCATTAAATATTTTGAGTCAGCTTGAATGTAAGCTTTTAATGCTTATGTATAGAATTTGAAGATTTGGTTTGTCACCATGAGAGATTGACATGATGTGAAGATCAATACAAAAAAAGTCCTGCCAATAATCCATCCAAACTGATCACGTTTAAAATTACCCCAGTATATTGATCACCAGAAGATATCAGAAGCAGTTCTGCTATGATAATCATGTTTTCCAAGTTACGGCCATCCAATCATTGCCATATCATCTATAACACCCTGATTTTTTTTTTCACCCGCTGCCTGTTCGTTTGGTTTGCTTCTTCCCCTGCATTTTGCCCCCTGCTCCTCCTGAACCCTGAAACAATTGCCCTTTTCTGTTTGAGCATGACATACACAACACACATATTTGGGTGCCTTAGTAAAAGTCTGAACTAAACATTATCACACACTTGAGCAAACTAGAACAGAAATGGCAAGCCAGAATTCCTCTCTGGGGTCCAATATCAATGACCTGTGACCTCACCAGTGCTGTTCTGTAAAATGGACAAAGGCACATGTGACATGCTTGCATGCTCAGAATGTGGTAGGTGACACTACACACTGAAGGATTTGAGTCAAAACCCAATCATATCTTTATTCTGTTGATCTTACTTGGACTAGTGACCTGAACTGTAATCATTTGAACAATTGGTATATAATATCTTCCACTTGTTAGTGCGTAGTTGTTGGCCATTTCAAAGACATAGAATTTAGGAGAAGGGTGCAAAGGGCAACAAGCAAACAGACATATAAGTGGAGAATGTGTTCCAATATTGGCATACCCACAGCTGGGGTTGCCCCGTATATTTAGGGGGAAAAATTGACAATTCATATATTCATTTTCTCCTCCTTTATAGAGTGGAAAAAGGAACAAGAGGTTTTGGCCCGCACGCCAAAAAGATGATCTTTGATCATCATCACAGCACTACCATTAACTAATCATCGTTGATGGAAAGATGATAGCTGTGGTTTAAACATCAGTAACTTGGGGTCCATCTGAACTACAAGGTCGACTGGGCTTTACAGGCTAAGGCTATATACAAGAGAGGCGATCGTAGGCTCCATTTCCCAAGGGGCTCGGGCTTTTGATGTAAGCAAGGACATGATTTATTGCATTGGTTTTCAGTCAGTGGTAGTCCACTCAGTGTTATTTGGTATTGTCTAGTTAGAGTGGGTGGGGGGAATGGGGGTAAAGTATGAACCACAAAGACAGAAACCGGTTGGAGAGGCTGATCAGGAGGTGTATATGTGTGATGGGGAGGAGAGTTCTGTGGACCGGTCCTGGAGAAAAAGATGACGATTCTTATGTGGAGCATCCTGAACAACACCACAAACCTGTTCCACTATGCTTTGCCCGCTGAAAGGAGCACCCACAGTAACAGGTTCTTCTCTCCACAATTCCATAAATTCTTCATTCCTGCTGCTATATATAAGATAGAATATTAAAAATATACGGAATGTTGAATTTCTCCTTCAGGAATTAACACATTAACTATAAAGGCATTTTTCCTAAATACAAAATGCATAAAACTGGAAAAATGTTTTCCTAGGTGTACCTGTATACATATTAAAGTTACAAAGATCGATCAGCCAACAGGTTGTTCGAAGCCACTTTCATTATCTTTCGGGATTGGTGACTAGTCGATCACTAGTAATATGTATCACCACTGTTTTCTGTTGATGGTGTCAGTTGAATCAATTGGCCACATTAACCGACTAGTATTTGGTCCCAGACATTCTTGGTCATTCTTATGAGGCCGTAAGTGTCCTTGTTGTGTATTTTAATTCCATCTGTACCCCAAAATAGCGCTTAAAAGTGTGTCCATCACTCTTGTCATGACAGGTTAGGTGAAGCCGATATGGACCATATTAAGACCTGGAGGCAGATGGAAAGTGGGGGGATTTTCTTGAAACAATGACAAGGTGTTGAGCGGCAAACCGAGATGATGAAGCAGCTGTTGCAGGTGGCTTCTTCAAATGAGGACACTTTTTGGATTTTGCTGTGTGGGTGTCCTGAAGTCAAAAACAAAAATAAGTCAAGGATTGAAAAACCAGTAATTCAAGAAGTCAAGAAGGCTTAGTTGGCCAAAGCACATTTGGTGATTGGTACAATCATCTAGGACCTGATCGCAGTCCAAGCCATGCCTTAGAAGCGCAGTGGAAATTGCTGATGAGCTGCATATACACTTACAGGTCTATATCACACTGTGCCTGAAAAGATCAAAGTAATACCAAGAGGTAAAAAAGTCAAAAGTAGAGTCCAGTTAAGGAGCATTGCAGCTATTTACTGCATTGATGCTGCATTTAAACTTTGGTAAAGAAAGATATAATAAAGTAGTATGGAAACAAAGACTTTTGACTTGTCACTGATACTTATTTTGACAAACTTTAAATAAATGTTAAATGTTATATTATGTCATGAACTTCAAATGTTCAGAGTTCTTCTTGTGAATGCTCCTAATTGTTAGAGAGATGAGAATAAATGTGTTTTATGTTCACGCATTGATAGCTTAGTATTTATGTTTACAAAGAGTACAATATTTCTTTAATTTGTTTTGACGCTTAAAACTATTTTCTTTCATTCATTCACTCATTCATTCATCTTCCACAACATCCTCAAAAGGGTCGCTGGAGCCTAACGCAGCTTTCTTATATCCTAGACTATTCCATCATTAGGTTAATTAATTCCAACCTGTCTCCAACATTTTTTTATTATTATTTTTTTTCCAATTACATATATGCTTCTTTTTTTAAGTAGTGCATATGTTCCTAAAGGTAAAAAAATATCAATGCTTATTTATTTTGTTAATAACTCCAATGAAAAGTAATTTTGCAAAAAGAAAAAAAAAGTAAGGTTCATTACTCTATAAAAGATGAAAAGTAAACCAAATACCATTCTAGAGTTTCTTGATGTGTTGTCGTTAAGAGCATTTTATAGTGTGACCACATCAGCATCTACTACTCTCTCCCAGCTGTTCTTTAACAAGAATCCATAACGACTATGACAGCCACAGTATCATTTTCGCAACAGTATGCTCATGTCAATCAGCAAGATGGTGATAAACATCTGCATTTTAATTAAATGTGTGCAAACTGCTCTTACTGCAAACAAATGGCTTTGATGTGAACCATTTCAAATTATATCTGATGCTGCCCGGCACAGAAACAGCCAATTAACAGAGATGATTTCATAAAGCGGGCTCTTGGGTTACATTGTCAAAACTAAGTCACAGCGATCCCATATATTTGGAATACGCTCATTTAAACTATGCCTAGAAATAAGGATGTTGTGACAAACATGGTTAACGAATCTGAAAAGCCGTTCTTGCATGGCTTTTCGTGTCTTGGCAGCTTTAGTTTTGCTGTTTTAAGCCATGTTTGCACCAAGCGGTCTGGACACGTAGGGAAGTATAACTTTTATGTACAATAATGCTAAAATGCCATTTTAGCTAGACATCATCCCGTGTAAGCAGACAATGTTGCATCAGTATGACGTGCTAAGCACGACATAATTACAATGTTGATTGGCTCCAACATTTCTGTCTTCTTGTCACAAATAAAGCCCGTAGGGCCTTGAAGAACACAGCCTGAGGAGATGATCTCCTGTACATAGATGGGCCCTTCCGATAGGCTCACCACCTTTGAGTGAATACGATCTGCCTGGAATTTTTGAAAGGCTCTAAGACATGGGTTTCCAAACCAGTCCTCAAGGGGTGGAGGTTTGAACACCCCTGCATAAGAAGTTTTGTACTTGACTGTAAAATAGTGTTCTGTTGGCCATGGAAAATTTGTTCAAAAGAACAAATCTTTTGGCAGAAGGAGACAAAGCAAATAACTTGATATATTGATTCATTCTTGAGGAAGTTCCAATTTAGGTTGGAGGGCATTAACTGCTGCAGTTAGATGCCAGTGTTATCTCAGGTAGGGAATGGAGCGGAGTCATAATAGTTGTGTCTCAATTTAAGAGCAACAGCAAGCATAGGTAGACTAGCATGTTTGCAGTGTTATCGCCAAAAGATTATAGGATTATCTTTGTTATTTTATACACATATTTTTTTACCAATAGTCTCCTCGTAACCAGCAATGAATATAGGAAAGTTTTCAATTATAGGCCTTCCATTTCATTAAGAAAAAAATGTTTAACTATTGTATAATTATATATATATATATATATATATATATATATATATATATATATATATATATATATATATATATATATATATATATATATATATATATATATATATATATATATATATATATATATATATATATATATATATATGAGGTTCCCGCCCACATTTTACATGGACACTGCACAACAAATTGATGGGAAACAGAAGGCTTTACATGCATGCATTTATACTGTGGTTTTGCGATGTACTAAAAAGTAAAATTCTGTTAAACCATTTGCTGTCTCAGATTTTTTTCCCCACAGCATTCTCATATATGCCGACCTATAATTGTCATGTGAAATTCAGTGGAAGTAAGGGAGGTTTTGAAAGTAGACATACTTGTAAACAAGCACACTTATTATTATTACTGGTGCCTATAAATGCATTCCTCTCAGCCACATCCTGTTTGTAGCTGACTGTTGAATTCTGTTTAAATGATTTAAACTGGGAGAAAAATTCCCCAAAATAACTTTTGTAAAAGAACTGCTTTTGTAGATAGCTCATATATGCAGGGCAATCAACTCTATCCCAGTGTTGAATATTATATGTGTAAATTATATAAACCATTAAACAACTATCCATCATCATGGCTATCTTACGATCTTAAATGGCTGTACCCTGATACTATGCAGGCTCAAGTTTCAGGAGATTGCAATTCAATACAAGCTACAGAATTTCTCATCAGTGCTGTCATTTTGTCTCTTCCCTTTTCAAATCACTTGCGACCAGGTTTCAAAGGAGGCAAAGACTTTTCTCAGCAAGGAAGTATGTGCAACAAGATTTATCATCAGTATGACATAGAGCTTATGGTAGCTTCTCGTAAATATTTAATTCAAAGTCCTAAGCAGCCATTTGAAAGATTTAGTGTCATATTATATGTGGTTATTTTCATTCACTCTACTCTATGAAGAAAGATTGACGCTGAATAAAAAATATATATACAATAGGAGTCAATTAATTGAAAACATGGCCAATGATCAGAGTCAAGATCAAGTACAATCTGTGTTTATATTCTCAGTCTGTCAGAATTATTAAAAGCTCATCCCCTTAATGCTTCCAAAGTATCGCCTTTCACTCACCAAAGAAGACTACTTTTTTTCGCCTCCCTTTGTTATCTATAATGAATAAACGAGTCCAGTTTTAAACACTGTGAATCGTCGATTATAAATTCTATTCTGTACCAGTCAGTCACACTTAATGTTCTTCTCAATAAGTCAACGTTAGACGTACGTATTATGTATATGACCCCTAATTCTATGTCATTAGTGATACTCATTACATTATGGTGGTCATCAGTTGCAAAAATTACCCCAAAGTGGAGGTATTTTTGATACTAAGTGGATTTTGCCTCTTTGTGCAAAGGAATAAGTCCTTTCAAGCCTGTACTAATTACATTTATAATCAAATGCATTTTGTGCCCCCTTGTTAATGACATTGATCCTTTGGAATATCTAAGCCTATATTCTGTGAGATTATTGGATAAAGTGTAGGGCGAAGTCCGTGTGACCCGAGCAGGAGGATGTCGTTTCAGACATAAGTAGGTATTAAATGGAAATAATTGACAGTGACCCTTTCTGGCACCTGGTAATGCCTAGGCCTTCAGTCTATGGATCATACAGCATAAGGGCTGAATTTGCACAAGTTAGAAAGGGCAAAATTAAAATTAAGATAAGTAAGGGAAACGAGGAGCAGGATGGGTAAATGTTGAGCCAGTGTGCTTATGCCTAATAGAGGGCAAAAGAGGAATGTCCAGCGATTCATTGATGAAATAAAAGTCAGGATCCTGAGACAAATTTCTCAATTTGGTTAGTCATGCATATAAATGGATTTATGGTGGCACTCTTAGTTTCTGTTAATGTTTGTATGAGTAGGCATGGATGCGTTCTAAGAGGTCATTGGCTGTTTTTGCTTATTGATCATTCAAAGGGTCATGAACTTACAACCCCGATCAATATGATAATGTTGACAGATGACTTGAGGTAAGGTGAAGCCAAGCTTTCAACATATGATTTGGGGTCTGCCTACTATGATATTAAAGTGCTTGTTGCACATAGCTTATTTTTATGTGTAATTCTTTATCTGATTGGCCAGTTATCTTGCCTCGTTCAAGTCAATAAGATGCACTGATATGAGTAGCACATATTAACATTATAAAATTATAAATTCTGTGATCGTCTGGCCACCGATTCTTGTCCCCCGCCTATGGCCATGAAACAGCAGGGATAGGCTCCAGCACCCTCTGCGATCCTAATGAGGATAAAGCGGTTCAGAAAATGAGATGAGATGAGATTATAAAGTACAAAATGTAATTATTGGGCCCTGATGAGGATAAAGTGGATGATAAAATGAATGAATGAATATATATTGTCCATATGTTTCCCCCTTCAGTTTGTATTGCTTGGCTAGTGCGATTTATGTATGTGTGTGTGCACGTGTGTGTGTGTGTGTGTGTGGGTTTATATATGTGTGTGAGTGTGCGTGTGTGTGTGTGTGTGTGTGTGTGTGTGTGTGTGTGTGTGTGTGTGTGTGTGTGTGTGTGTGTGTGTGTGTGTGTGTGTGTGTGTGTGTGGGTATATATATTTGTGTGTGTGTGTGTGTGTGTTTGTGTATAAGTCACATTTTTGGGAAGGCATTTTTTATTTGATCAGACAAAAATAATAAGCATCCGTTAAAGTAACAATAGTATTATGAAGAACAGCATGATAACTAAACATTAGTTTAAATAACAGTTTTTCAAAGGTTTTCACCCTAAAAATAAAACATTACAGGCTAAATATGGCATATTTTTGTGGAAATTGAATACGTATATTATTCGAATTATATTCTCTATTATTACGTACAATTTCAATTTGTAAATCCCAAGATAATTTGAACACTTGCTCAAAGGACAATGTCTACTCTATATTGTCCAACATGCGATCTTAATTAAGCATTTCATGAATATACTACTATGCACTTTAGTTTAGTCTTATTCAAAAGTGCATTTTAGTGGCTTACCATCATTTTCTCCTTGAGAGTGTTCTATCAACAATGCTGTGACATAATTGAAGTCAGGATAAGATTTTTACAGACATTCCTACATTGTTAAATTTAGGTGCCCTTCAATGTTCTTGTTGATCAGCAGGACTAGTGATTGATTTTCTACCTGGTATTTATTACTGAGCATATGGGAGCATTGACAAGCCCCCACTACATTTATGTGATACTGGCCTTTTTATCTTCTTTGAAAGAAAGTTTTCCTTATGCATCTAGCTCGGAAACTCCAATACGGGCACCATCGGCAAAGATATTTATCCGGTGATTGGTCCACCATTATACTGCACCAGTGGGTCTCATTGCAGCGTGCAGCCTGTTTGGATTTGTGCTCGACTGTTGGCATGATGAATGTAATTTGAGTGTTACTCTATTGAATCAGTGCCAGCCTGAGTGGGTAAATTCCATATGATGATCATATTCTGACCAGATGGCATTTTGGCACTAATTCTTGGCGTTGTTGGGTGTGTTACCCATATCTGAATGCACACGTATGCATATGTGTACCTACTAGGCATGGTAAAATCGGTAATAATACTTAATAAAAAGCTTAATTGATTAAGTTGGTTCAATTCATAGCGGAACTCACAATTGGTTAAACATCATTCAATATATTTTACAATATGAGTGACATATCTTTTAATATAATATACATCAAGCCTAATCACAATTTAGAAAATGATTCATCCATTCGTTTTCAACCCCACCGGGCCGTGGGGTGCTGGAGCATATACTAGCTGACTTTAGTCAAAAGGCGGACTACACCGTAACCAGGGGTGGGCAGACAACTCCACAAATGGTCGCAGTGGGCACAGTTTTTTGCTCCAACATATTAAGAGGAAACATTTTCACCAATCTGGTGTGTAAGAAATGCAAACAGTGGATTGCAGTCAGGTGTGTCATGTTTCAATAGAAGGTGGTCTTTAGAAAACTATGAGAATAAAGTGCAATATATCAGCTATGTTAGAGGTAATAAATCAATTCTGATTATATATTTCTGTGCTTCATAAAACTTAGTTGCTGTCCACGTTGGCTCATTTATATTAAACAAACAAATGATCTGCAAAGTTGTATGCATTTTTTGACATTAACAATAAGTGTCCAAAAGGTTGTGGATTTTGCTGGTGTTACATTAAAATAAATGTTTAATTGTGAAATACACTTTAATTATTTGTTGTCTTTGAGCATATAAATGTCCCTAAACCATACCAACAAAAGCATCACAAAAATCAAAAGGACATTTGCACGGCATACTATGTATTTACGATAATTACAACAGTGAACAGTAATCTGACAAGAGTTGAGCACTGTTTACCTACTAAAAGCAGTGATTCAGTGACAGGCCACCCTGAAGTGGTCCAATCTCTGTTCTTCTCAAAAGAAAGCCCCTTATAAGTATGTTACTTTCAAAGATGAAAAATGACCCCATTAAAAGTTATGTATATGAAACTGGATCAAGATTGTCTATGGGCATGTGTAAAGTGTGCTTGTAAAAAATGTTAAACTTTGCCCTTTGAAATCATCTTCCTATTTCTGCACAGAGCCTTGATATTTGGCAGACCAGGGCTGTTTCTTTTTTAAACCGGTCTGAGGAAACAGTCACAGTGAGTCAATGGTTCTCTTGACACCAAGCCCAACTAATTTCGTTCCTGTTGGGTGTTTCTACAGCCTCAGAAACCTAATTAGAGATTTGTATAGGTGACTGCGGTCATCTGCTAGTTAACTACACATGCAACACAGTAAGGTGTGGGATTACCATTAAGGAAACAATGGCGATAACTAACGCCCTGACATTTTAAGAGGCCATCAAACATCTCCTAAACATTAAAAAACATACAAGGGTTTTTTTGTTTTGTTTTTGTAACAAATACAATTCTTAAATCCCAATAAACCAGAGAGGAGTTAGTTCAAAAGAGCATGATCAATTCATATATGAGCAATCAGTGTCGGAAAACGTCTCAAATTCACACATTTTAGTCAGTGATCATTACATTTTTTAAACTACCAGGTTTCCATTTGATCCCAAATGACAAAATGCTCAAGGTTCCACACTGAGCATGCTCCTTCATCCAATAAATATAAATATAAAGAAGGCTTTAATATCTGCTATTGTGGAGGAGGAGTAATTGTGACTTTTTAAAAAATGATAAAAAAACAACTTTATTTTAACGCTCATGTATTCAACCATAACATCACTGATCAATTGTGATGTTAAAGGAAATACATACATATTTAATGTAAATCATGGCTGAAGATACATCAGGATGCTATTATAATGCTCATCTTCACATGGCAGTCAAGAGCAAAAAATACTAGTGTTGCAGTACTGAAAACCATACAACTAAATTAGAAAAGCATGGGGCAAAGCAAATTGGCAACAGTAAAACACTATTGATGTGGCCTGTAGATTTCATTAGAACACAGTGCTATTTCATCTAATGACAAACTTCTTCACCTAAATGTAAGGGAGAGAGTGAGAGGCAAGGAAGGGAAGAAAGAAGATTAAGGGTGGGGGATACATTGCTGGCGTTGCTGTCAAGTAGGAGTGGGAAAACGTCAGCACTGTCATTTGGAAGGGGGACTTGATGGTGCAATGATAGGCCTTTGGAAATGAGTACTCTATTAAAAACGGTGCCCCTGTGAATCATACAGTACACTATAACCAGGAATGTGATTCATGTTTTCAACTCTGAGTAGTATAATGCCAAAGCATGAGGAAACTATATTAGCTATGTAGAAATTACGATTCAGAATATGGACACACTTTCCTTTATATTTATGAAAATATGTTTGCTTATGATGCCAAAGTGTTAATTTCGTATATTGTTAATTTTATTCTCAAGATTCACAAAATATTAGGTGCGCACATGCTGCTTTGACGTTAATGCAGACCATTCACCGAAATGTTTCCGCTTTGCTATGATATGCATGCTGTTTTTTTTTTAATATCATTGTGTTTAGTGACAGAACAACATGTTTGGTGCAGTTTTCAATAGTATACAGGTTTACATTTACAAGAGTTTGTCATGTTTTCTTTTTCATTTGTGCGCTACTTGACACATTAATCACTACAATAATAAACAAGCACAATTTTATAACAGTTGTCATAAATTGAAGTCATAATAGAGAAAAGGCAGAATCTCAAACATCACTCTTTCGTTTGACCTGTCCATTTTAAAATAACTAACCTCATTAGACTTAATGGAAATACATACTGTATACTTTTACACAATTCTGACATTATTCCTATTTAAAAAAATAATAATTTGTAGGCTGTCAAGTGATTGATTAAATTAGTGAGGCATCGCATCATATCCCTGACATCAGCAAAGCACAAGATGGAGCATAGCAATTCTTTTTTTTTTTAAATTGATTGTGTCTTTCCCCTGTGTTTGGCCACAAAGAAAGAAAAGAGATAAATCTCAACAGCTCATCTGTACTGCTCCTCCCATCTGATTAAAAATTTATAAAAGTTATTGAATAAATGTGGGACTCTCAATATAAATGAAGTCTTATTTGAATGGGGATTAGATGTGTCATTGTAAATTTCTACCAGGATTGGTGGTGAGATGGTAGTATCACATTGACTCTTCCAAATTACACCACGTCTTATCGGGCCATCAGCTGATTCTTTGCAATGTAAATGATGGTGTTGATGGCTCTGGTGACTGATGGCTTAAATTCCTATTAATCAATTGCTTCATCAGTTTCCCTAATTCAGATCAAATATCTCCTGAGTGCAGACTCTTCATTCAGTGGTATTAGAGAAAACAAATGTGCTTTAAGTAATTTTCATCAATCTCATGCACATGTCAATATCCCTCAGGGGCCTGGTACACAAAGGGACTTAATGTCTTAACTGTGGGTTTGTTGCCTGCGCGACTTGGAGGGGTTTCTTTAATTCAGGTGAGGATAAGAATGCATTTATGATATATAAGCGAACATAGACAACCATATATGGCTTGTTTTTTGCCTACTAGTTTCGTTACTTTAAAAAACATTATCAGTCAATGTACAACTTTCATGATGATCTGCAGGGGTATCTCTACTACAGTAATATTTGGTTGCCTTACTTAGAGGAACCTGCATCAAACCACCTTTCAATGGTACCAGCAGCCCCATGGTGAAGATGTTTAAACTGTGGTGGAAACCAGACATATTGTACATCTGTCGTCAAAGTGGACCTGGTCTTGCTTTACGAGAATCACAACCAATTAGCCAGATTAACTAAAAACTGCCACTCCCAAGGTGTAGAGCGGGTAGCATATTTGCGACAGAACAAAACAAATAACAAGCGTAAAAAAACCCTCATTAAATATTATATGTAAATATATTTACCATACGATACATAATGCAAATAGTAGCTTTGTCTACTCTTACTAACAGAACATCATGTTGGGAAGGAATACCAAGTAAATGAGAGAGGAAGACGGAAGACATTAGATTTTACAAATAAATAAATGAAAAATCTTAACATAGTAAAAAACTGCTTATAGTTCCATTGTTCGTTCGAGTAGGCAAATGTCCACAAAAGACTTAAATTTGAAGAGTTCCTTCGAATGTACCACATCTATGGACAAATGTATCGTTCTGCTGAAAAACAGAAAATAGAAAACTCCATGTTCTCTAAATCTCAACAATCATCCGCTGACTGCTATGTGGTTTACCCACTATAGAGGCACATATATATAATTGGATTCTTTTCTTCCTGACTTTTGTCATGAAGCTAATCAATATGGGTTGATTGACTCGTATGGAGCGCTAATTTTCATCTTTGCAAAGTCAGAATTGTTGATAATGTATTGCACTCGGAGGTTAACAAGTGTTTTGTTTAAGTAAGTACAGGTATAAGACTCGCTTTGAGTGGTCTTTGCACCAAGCAGTTCTGAAGTCATTAGAACCTACTGTAAGCCACTACATTGGATGAAGGTGTTGCGAGCAAGCGATGGGCCTTTTCAATTGTGCAAAATAAAATCAACTATTCATAGGGAAGCGGTAATAGGATATTGGCTCGCGGATTGAATAATTCAGTTTTACTGAGACCTAACTGGTATTAGTTTGTAGCCAATGGTCGCCGTTGTAAAAAATTAATCAAAGACAATGCAGGAGTGAGGAGATACACATAATGATGCCTACCTCATTTACTTTAGCCACCCCTCACAATTTAAAAGAGAGTTCAGGAGTGATCAGTTAAGTGTACAGAAGCAAAGGGTACTGTAATCTGATTTATGAATTTGATCCCACCCCCTAATTTAATTCATCAATATTTCAGCAGGGGCAATTATACATTGTGCTCTAGCTCTTCAGAGCTCCATTATTCAGCCGGAATATCTTTGTCAGAGGGTGTGTAATGGCATTGCTAAATATTCTATAATGGCTAGACAAGGCCTTGTCCCTCACACTCATTATAGGTTGTGCTTCTATGGAGGTTAAACGTTTTTTTTTTTTTTGTTTGAATAATTGCTGCTGACAACAGCAGAGGACAAGGGCAATGTAAAGCATGAGGTCTAATGACCTATGCTTCTCTCCTGTTTCTTGAAATGTGTATGAGTAATAAAAATATATAATACGATGAAATAAATGGCACGTTAGTGTTTGATACATTTCATTCTGGGTTTTAATCTTTGAACTATCAGTCAAATAACTGTCAGGTTTATATAGTTTATGGGGCTCCATTACAGTCTCTCATGGAAAAATAAAAGCAAAAGATGGTTTGTATTAGACTGTCTAGAAATTAGCAACACACTGTAAATAGGTCGTAATATGCCTAGCATTTTTTTCTGTGCTTCAACAAATGTTCACAGGTCTTGAACTACATCGACCCAGCATATAATTCTCGATGAAATTGATAGATGGGGGCAGCCATTGACAGAAAGGGTAAGGACCACTTTGAGATGTCCCCCGTGAATAAGTATGATGGAAAATAGATTGTTGAAGAAGATTTATGTTTGTTCCTCAGCACAGAAAGACCTCTCTGATCCTCACAACTCACTTCACTTCTGACCAATCAAATGTCATTGTGGTCTCATTAAATTCAACACATCCAATCAATCAGGTGCCAACATTAATAGAAGTAGCGATTTTTTTTTATGATTTGGTTGGGTTGTTTTGCAGAAATTTTGAATTTAGGTTACAGTTAAGAAAATATATAAACAGAAAAAAAATCTCCAAGGACTTTTCTATCTTGATGTCTCCTGTTTGTGCCTAATGTTTGTCATGCCCTCTTTTTTTGGTTGCATACTTAAATAATGCTATAGAACAGCTTTAAATTATCTTATCAAAGAGAACAAAGTTCTCGCATCTACTGCCTAGAAACATGAAAGCTGAGAACGATACTAAATCAGAATAATTCCTAAAAAAAACCCTTCAAACTATTCTGGACTATACTTTTGCCAATATTCTATAGAATAGTAATAGATGGAGATAAATAACAATAGTCAAATTAGAACTCATATGAACAACTACTATACAACTTCTACCAAAACCAGGAAAAGACCCCACATAACCGGCTAGTCACATTCCATCACTGAATAAATCCATCACTGCCAAAGACATACTATCAAAAATTGTGTTTTTGATGTGCAAGTCATAACTAAAGAACAAAAAAATATAATAATATTTTTTTTCCTGATGAAAGATGCAAATCATTTTTTTCGTTGAGTGAGTTTGGTTTACATGTAGCCATAGAACCCATTATTTTGTTGAGCTTCAAAGAAATTAATTTAAACTATGAATCAGAGTTACATTACTTTGTTATTACATTATTGTAGTTATGGGTGGTTGCGTTATGATTTTGATCACATTAGATAAACCTATATCTCAAGGAACTGCTTTACACAAACACACTGCGTACCTACTTACTGTAGGTT
This sequence comes from Stigmatopora nigra, assembly GCF_051989575.1. NCBI lineage: Eukaryota > Metazoa > Chordata > Actinopteri > Syngnathiformes > Syngnathidae > Stigmatopora > Stigmatopora nigra. Next base: position 3,931,443 of record NC_135514.1, read on the forward strand.
AAACTTACGTATGTGCATATATATGTCAGTGTTTTCGATGGCTTAGAAGCCCGTGTCACAACAAAATTAAAGCAAAAGGCTCAGGGTTAAAGAGAGAATCAATAAGATCTTCTGATGTATAGTGGAACTCGTCTGTGTGTCTCTGTGGTATGACCTGTCACTTGCTTCATTTCATGCTGCTAAGAGATGTGTGAGACAATGACTATGTCCGGGTGGTGAAATGAGCTGTCACAAATACCCATCATCTTATATAAAGGAGTAACCTGAACCATTGTAAGACACCAGGGATGAAAAACAAGGAGCATCCTCCCGCTGACGGCTCTTTATTGCCCGCTTCATGCGGAAATGACATTTCCAGGCTTTGCCCTCTTGCCAAAGCACTTAATGTGATCAAAGAATTACACTTTTAGCCCATTTTTCTGTCAATCAAGATTTCTCTCTTTCTTGTTTACTGTCATTTTCAATGTTTATATTTTTTTGCCGTTGTATTTTGTTTCATATTAAGTACACTAAAGATCCAATACCCATCTACCCGTCTTGTCTCACTTTAATGAGATCAGATAGATTTATGATGGTCCATGAGGTCACTGGGATTTTCAGTAATTGGAGGCAGGTTGAATTGTATTAACAGGTCCATAACACTGTAAAGAAGGGCATTCACATTTAATTACTTTTATCGAGCTCCTGCTCATTTTATTTGTAATGAAGTTGGTGCTGTGATTAACAAGGAGTTTGTATGCTATATAATATACCTTGATCAGTGATGATGCAGAAAACCATAAATAAAATTGTTAATATGGAAATCGAAATAGTTTAGGATAACTTGATGGGCTGTGGATTTCTCTTCCCCATTATTTGGATTTAAATGTATTCGCTGTTATTTCTAGATGTGACTCTCATTTTTACTTGAATTTACAGTACTTTAATAGCAATATCAGGATGAATTGGCATGTATGTCATTTGTTTCTTGTTTTCCTTCAATATCTAGCACAAATGTAATCATTTGCAGCAAATTTAAAAACTTATTTTTTTTTGCGATATCAATATCACCACTATATGGATGGTTGTCTATATTACTTCATCTTCTGTACCGCACATCCTCATAATGGTGATTGCCTGAGCCTGACTCGGCTGACTTTGGGTGAAAGGCAGACTACACCCTATAGACAGTTCTCCAGTCAGCCGTAGGGCACACAGAAAGACAAACAGCCATTCACACTCACAAAAATACCGCCACCAGCAGGATTTGAGCTCACGCATGCCCACCCAGAAGTCAGTCAAGTTAACCACTACACCATCTGACGACTTTGCGCTACATTTGTAATGTTGAAAATCTGTCAGTATGCTTTAATCTGGATGTCTATCTTTTGCTTAGGTCTGTTATTGAGAGTTGTCCAGGCCCTCCGCAGGGGCCTGAGGAAGATAATATTAGCCTGTTTTGCAACGAAAGCTCTTCTCGACGTAACCGTAGAAACTCGCTCAAAAGGCAGAGGTCTTCGCTAAATAATTCAGCATTCCCAATCAATTGCAACCCCCACCTCATCGTGACCCCTCCCAAGGCTATAGAGGTGTCTGCAGACTCATCATGGGAATGTTGACAATTCCCTGTTCAACGAGCAAGCCGGCACTTTGGCAACACAAGATGTTGGGGAAACATGTCATATTTCTTTGAGTTGGCAAATAAGCATTATAAACTAGTATTCTAAAACTGAATAGATATACAGTTGTAATACTAATTGCTTAAAGTATTTGAACAGTATTTGTCATATTAATTCATGATCATATTATAACTATTCACACCATTTTTCTTCCCGTGGGGGTCCAGCAAAACAATGATGTATGCCCCTAAACCCAGTGACCTGTCATAACTTGAAAAAATATTCAGCACTGCCTTGAGTGGAGTGGAATGGATTTTGTGTCTGTAGGTACTTAAGATTGTCAAAAATATAAAGACGTGCACTTAATATACAACTAGTTGTCAAGTCTTTGAAACATTTAGCTATAAAACTGCCAGAACTCAGATTTTCTTAATGCTATGATTTTTAATAAACTCAGTTTTCTATGTAATATTTGGGTGTATATAAGTGTATATCGATTTTGGACACCCTGTACATATATCAAATGATAGATCATGGCTGAACAGTAATGTGCTCAATGCTTGGCCTATCCACTGTAAAATAACAATCCGGAGTAAATGAGTTATTGGATTGTTTACCTTCACGTTAAAAAAAATGACAGAAAAAATAACAACATAAGAATTTAGGGCTAAGCAAAGTAAATACAAAAATGTTCAAAAGAGCAATTCAAATTGAATTTACCAGAAAAGGTTTTTCTAGGCTAAACAAATTACTTTATTATGTGAAAAATATAAAGCTTATATGTCCTAAATTAACTCTTGATTTGGTTCACAGCCTGGTAGCACAATCATTATATAATATATATGTCCCAATGTGTGATACTGGCTATATGGTCTAGCTCTAGCGGGTGTAAATTTTTCCATTTTGTCTTGTAGAAAAAGCGAAGGTAGGGTTTGACGTGTTGGATGTACTTTTTGGTGCAGTAATGAACTATATTCTTTCTGAACTGTAGTCTTACCGTCCCGAGGATTATCTCAATTGCAGATGATGACAGACAGGCAGCGAAGCAGAGAAGGCCGACACAGGACACCCCCTCCTTGTGTGGGAAGCCATATAAATTATTTCTTATTTCCCCACAGGCTGTCACTGAGAGGTAGAGCGCTGGTTATGAATGGAAGGCAATGCTATGACTCAGACCGGGGATGACAATGTGCATACATGGCTTTTAATGAGTCAACTTGAAAACTCAATACCTGTTCCTACCTTCTTCCTGTGATAAATTTTTAACACCCTGACAAACACATGTGTCTCCATAGTTGAAATAACAAATACTGAAACCTGAACTGCATGACAAATGGTTGCATATTACTGATTGCCTCAACACAAGAATCTATCTTAAGGAGATTGTCTATCCTAAGTACATAAGTCTTCCTGTCAATGGGCAACTCACTGAGAAAGATGATGACTGGTGTAAGCCCATAGAATGTCTCAGATCCACGTTTTGGAAACTGGAAAAGCTTCTTTTTAACATTAACTCACCAGTTAGTCAAGCTGACTTAATATAGTTGAAATTACAGTGTGAAAGTTTGAGTATGTCCAAGTGCATTTTAGTGAGGGTGATATCAAAACTGAGTTATTAACGGGCACAACTCAATGAAAAATACTGTTGGAAATTATGATTTTTGGTCGTTTTGGATATGCTAGCATCATCTCACCATTTGGGGGAAGCATGGGGTAACCAGATGTATGAAACACATCTTTATCTCCTCTCAATCCATGTTTTGTAGTTTAGGCCATTACCCACATTTTATGTCAATAGGTAAGGGTCAGAACACAGCTCAATCAGTACATTCTGCATTAAACACAAATGGTGTAATTCACCTTATTGATTATGATCCGATATCAGTTCTAAGATTTTTACCAATATTACAAAGTCAGGCAGCAGCCCAGCAACCGAGTGGTTGGAGTGCATCGGCCTCATTGTTCTAGGAAAGTTCAATCGCAGGTCAGTCCTTACTCGGTGGAGTTTGCTTGTTCTCGCCCAGCTTGTGTGGTTTTTCTCTTGGTGTGCCGGTGTCCTCCACATCCCAAAAATCATGTAGGGTAGGCTGGTTGAGCGCCCTAAATTAGCCTTATGTATGAGAAAGAATCAATTATTCAGTCTGAGACTTGGTTTTTGAAGTTGCTCTGAGTTCAGGCTCTGCTGCGATATATTTATTGTTTAAAAAATCAGATTTGCACATAAATTATTTTTACTTTGTTCCTCTGTATGGCTCACATTTCTACTTGGGTCTGCAAATGTTCCACAGTGTCAAAGTTTCGTAGTCCAGGAGTCATTTTTATTTACTTAGTGGTGTTTTTTCATGATTTGATGGGACAGTTTAGAAGATGAGACGTCAAAAAGAGGACCTTTATTTATAACCATTTATTTTAAACTCTAGCAGCATTTAGAAAGCATTTCCTGTGCTGATCTAAGCTGCATGCTCTTAATCTTGCAACTTGCATCCAATATGTCTGAAACAGCATTACTTTTAAAAATATCTCTCTAAAAATGGACAGTTTAGATGAAATTATTAGACTGCATGCATGAACTGCATTAGTTATTCAACATCAGATTTGACATAGGATGCCTTTTTAAATACACAAACAATTCAACACAATTCAGTTAACACTTGGCTTCCCCTCAGTTTCTCTGTGTGTGGCCTCCTTGTTTTGTCATCATTTTTAATGTTTAGGTCTTGTTCACAACAATCTGACCGCAGTCCGTTGAGTTAGGGTTCAATGTGCGGAAAGCACTGACATGCTGGTTAGTTCCAGTTCTGTCTAGCTGTAAGCAAAAGCATACATAAATAAGTAAATTTACATTTTAACTGACCCTAACCCTAACCCTAACCCAAACGCACACAGACATACAAGAATGTTCTTTCATGAAGGATGAATTCTATAAACTGTAAAGAGAAGGTTGAAGTCGATGCACCCTGACGATTATCTAAAGACAGCTACAATGGGCTTCAGTTCATAGAAGAACCTCATAAGTATAAGGCATATTAAAAATGCATTGAAGGATGAGGACATTGCTGCCCTCTGTCTCTTGTTTGTCCTGATGCAGTTGTGGGGAACACCTGAGCTGTTTCCATATGATACCAGCATTGGACAAGTGCGGCTGTCTTGCTAATGGGACACTTAGACGTCTGGGCTTATGTCATTCAGTCCCAGTGCGCTGCATTCAATCGGCCCCTATTGCAGGGATTGAGCTCTGTGACCATCGATCTGTGGCTAGGCTCCTCCATCCCGGCGGTCACGGTGCCGGCAACCAGAGCTGGCAGGGTCCTAAGGAATCTCTCAAACCGTCTAGCCCAGCTTCGAGACACACAAACAAGTGTGGTACTTTCCCATTGCCTCTACAACTTCTCGACTTCTGACCTTGAGCTGCGCTAAAAGCGCTTATACAGTGTCTCTCAAAAACACATGCAAAACGTACTCTCACACATTATTATTAAGTCGCGAAAAGATGTGAGCCAAAGTCAAAGTATGAAAGTTATTTACACAATGTCCATATTCAACAACACAACTGGTAAATTAGAGAAAAGAAGAAGCTATTTAGGATTAAAATTGGTGAAAGTATCGGTAACTCATTCACACTCCAACAATCTTGAAACTGCAAGTAAATCATGAAAAGAACATGACTCCAATCTTTAGAAAAAAAATATAAAAAGAAAAATAGTAATTATACCGTTTATTGTATGTACTGCTTATCCTCATAAGAGTTGTGGAAGTGCCTATACCAGCTGTCGATTGACTTGAGCGAGAACATGGGCATCCTGGCAATCGGAAGGCACATAGTGACAAGCAGCGTGTCACATTCAAAATGTGACCTTTAAGAGTTTAATCAAACTTGCATGCATGTTCTGAAGAAGGAGAAAATGTAGTTAAAATACCTGGAAGAAACCGTTACCGGTACACGAAGAACAAGGAAAGTTCACATGGGAAGCCCATAGGCTGTTATGTAATGAACCATTATGAAAATCAATGTCTCACCCTACTTTACAAAAAAAATGAATAACGACTTTCACAACTTTCTGTTTTTTTGTGAATTGTTCAAAAAACATATATGGATGTATTTTCAACCAGAAACAACCACAAAACATGATTAAAAGTTCAAAAAGTGACTATTACATATAAATTAAACACATCCTAATAAACACAATGCAGAGAATAATCACACTGTGCTCAATTTTTTCAACATGGACATCTGGGCAGTTTTCAATTTATGGATGCAGAGAGAAATAAAACATTTGTAAGGGGGATTTTTTCTGTGGTGCGTGAGAGGTTGGCCTATAAAAGACTGTGTTACGCTTGGCAAATTACAGTAGGCGCTAGTAAAAATCAATAATTTTGAATACTTCTTAATCAAATAGGAGTCATCCTCCTCTTTTGCCTTATTCATTGAGAGGTTTCCATATAGTAATCCAGGTACAGTGCTTGCTGAAGGCTGAAAATACACTTGAAGCATAACATTCAACTTGGTTCAATTAGTTTCATTTAAAGGATGTATTTTAGGTAGTCACCAGTTAATCGAAACAGTACACAATACCCAATCATTTCCAATTAACAATCCTCAATTAACCTGCAAAACATTTTTGAAATGTGGGAAAACTCTAGCGCACCTGGAGAAAACTCACAAAATCACACGGAAAAAATGCAAGAATCCAGATTGTATTCCAGAACCAGATAATTTGTGAAAGATGTCCTGACAACAAATCAAAAATTGACATCAATGAGAACATCAACTGAAATGTTTAGTTGCCCAGGTAATTTTGCAAGAGAGTGGAGTTAAGTCACTTTGCTCATAGACTTTATTTACATTTCAAAGAAACTTTTTCTCTTAAAGAAATGCAGTTTTAGGACACCCATTTTATCCAGAGCTCTCATGATTCTCTGTGTGTGTGGTCCACTTTGTTCTAGTCTGCAAAGCAGAAGAGACTCTGACTGCATTTTTAACTTCATTTTTCAACATTGGCCAGTGATGCTTACAATAAACCCAGATTATGAAAACATTGTGGAGCTGTGATGAATTCAAACATCAACAACGAGATATGACAAAAGGCTCCAGACAAAAGTGCAGTGCAGTTTGTGTGCACATGTTAACAGTCAGTCAGTGAATCACAAGCCATTTTGACAATATTTATTCATGTTTCATCATTCTATTTTCAGGTTTAATGTGTAAACACTTGGAATTTCAAGGATAGAACCACAACAAGGGTTTTAAGGTTATTTGAGTGCATGTCTCTCTCTTTTAAGCTTTTGCAGTTTAATATATATAAAAAAAATCTGCACAACATAAATAACTGGTGTAAATTGTTCTCAAACATTAATGATAACAATTCTATTTGTAGGGTGCATTAGGTGGCGATCCAAGTGTCCGATCAGTCATATAAAACCCCAAAAAATGTACAACCTATAATTAACGTAAGTCATATTTCTATATGCTGTGAGTCATTGCCAAGAGAAGGGGAATTTTGAAAGAGGGTTTTGGTAAATGATTTGAAATGGGAACGCAAGGAGTCCTGAAAAAAAAATGGCGGAATGTACCTCCAACCACCAACTCTTTTGCACTAGTGAGGATCCTTCCTCTCATGAATTTTAAAAAACATAAGACTTGTTCATGTTGCCTGCTGTCGGCATGAGAAAAGTACAAGCACACATTATAAGAGGGTTGGGGAAACCGGTCCTCAAGGGCCGCTGCGGGTGCATATTTTTTTTTTCCAACTGATCCAGCACAGACACTTAAACCAGCGAAATTTCTCCATACAAGACGGGAATTCACTGATTGCACTTGTAGGACACCAGATTGGTGAAAATGTGTCCTCTTTATGGGTTAGAAAGACCCATAAAGGGTCCACCCCCTGCGTTATAGAGTGGAAGATATGTGCTCTGAAATGGATAATTGGAGAACAACTTCCACCTGGTCATTTGGGTCCATATGTGACCCCCACCAGCCCAAGACTCCACTTGCAGCCATAGGGATGATTTTAAAAATAGAATAAAAATGATTATACTCATTATCCATTAAAATGATTGATTTCAGTGTAATGGTATGCCCATCATAGTGCAGACCACCTGTGCAGCAAATTACAAAACACATACACTGTTCGTTCTGCTGGCATGAAAATTCACGTGAGTGAACAAGGATGTGCTTTTTATTTTAGAAACTTAGATACCATTAAAACTTTACTTTGATAATTGCCTTGAAAACTGGAGTCACGGAATTAGCTAAAGTCTCCAGATCAGTAATCAATCTGTTTTGATACATAGTTTTGTAACCTTGACTTTTAAGATGAAGTTACACCTATCTACTGGAAAGGTCACAAGCTTACATTAATTAACCAAGAGGGAAATGAACTAATGGAAACACGCGAATGGCATTTAATGTGACATCTAATCCCATGTAAAGAAATGGGTCACATTATCCCCTTATTTCTTAGGTTTACAGTTTTCTCTATTTCTGTGTTTTTGTATCATCATTATAAGTGTTTTCTTTTTAAAAAAAAAATTTCTTCTGCCACCCCCGTCATTTTTTTGTGCCCAGCGTCATTCACATAAAAAACACAATATTAAATCCTTCATTTTACGAGTCACATATCCTCACAAAGGGTTGCGGCGGCTGTTGGACCCTATCTAACTAATGACACACTGAATTGGTTGCAAGCCAATCAAACCCTGAACCCCAGAACTGTGAGGCCAACGCGCTGACCCAGGGGTGGGAAAAATATTCCACAAAGCGATGCAGTGGGTGCGGGGTTTCATTCAAACCTATAAAGAGGAAACCTTTCCACAAATCTGATGTCTTAGAAGTTCAATCAGTGGGTTGCATTCAGGTGCTTCTTGTTTTAGCAGAATCCCCATTTGTTAGAATGTCTTTGCTGGATCAGTTGGAACAAAAACGTGCAGCCACAGCGGCCCTTGACGACCAGTTTCCCCATCTCTGGGCTAACCACTTGGCCCATCAAACAACACAATATTTTTTTGGAAAAAAACAAGACATAAAAAACAACAACAGCAGGAGTACACCGAACTACATTACATTAAAGTTGGGTAATTGCAAGAATTACACTATTTGATACAAAATTACACAAATGCCACATCCAACTTAGGCTATAGCACAGCAGTCACATTCTGTTCACGACAGAAAGACTTTCTAGATGCAATCAACAAAGAGTTACAGTCTCAGTGTCAACCACATTCAGTATCTGCCTGAGTGGCCGAAATGTTCACCGCAGTATTTACAGTTGAGCTTAAGCTTGTATACAAACGTGTTTACTCCATGATCTTAGATTCACTGTTTGCATGCTTTGGAAACTAATTTAGCATGTAGGAGGATGTTCGTCAACAAGCTTAGTCAAAGGTTCTACATCACAGTAGTACATGTGTGATTTAGCTAAACTTTGTTTACATAAGGTTTTTTTTCTTCTCCCCTTTCCAACGCCACCAAATATACATAGTTTTAAATGTCATCTTTGAATGCTTTGGATCATGATATTTGTAATGGTCCTCAAACCTTATGACCCTTGTACCACCATCTGGTATACATTGGCGACTGCCACTGTCATCTGCTTATAATGACTGTCACCTGCACATTGCATGGTGCAATAAACACTTGGCATTACCAGTCGCTAGCCTGCATTATTGCACTTGGATAAGATGCCTTAGAGCAGGAAATGGTGAATAAAGACAGAATATCAAACTGACATATACATTGTACAGTACCTCTATAAATGCGGTACTAGGGATTTTTTAATGAAGAAATCTCTAACAAATATAAGAAAACATGACCTTTTGTAAGAACTGTGAGTCACTCACCTCTTGTGTTTGTCATCAGTGTCACAAATATTAAGTCAAAGTACTGAGGTTTTCCCCACTTGCATGTTTCTCTGACTAATTTGCTGACCTTTTCTTGCACAGGAAATCCTCACTAATATACAGTATTTCTATGATAAATACTTGATTTTAAATATTTATGAAAGGACCAGGAAGTTACAAGAGCATAATACTTTAAATTAAGAACAACAAATGCAACTGGCTGCAACATCCCTTTTCAGACACAGACACGCACGCACCCATGCACTGTGGTGGGTATTAAAGAGAAAAAGAAAAAAAACTTCCAGTGTGAAGGACGGTTATTAGAATGATTTAATGATGGGCTTATCCTCTCTGCAGTACAGTCTAAATCTTAGAAGCCGCAGAATATAGTGTTGTCCCTTCCGGTGGTTTATTCTTCGCCACTTTACTCTTTAAATCTACTGGTGACAGAGACAATTATTTGACACTTATGAGAAAGTGACACTTTTAACAGATTAATAAGAATTTTAATTTAATGTATTATGTGGCTTGAGTTCCCAAGAAAATCTTGAAAAGTCAATTAAGTTAATTCTGTAATTATTTACAGTTTTAGCAAATGGGAAAATGCCATATCATATGTAATAATTTGTACGGATGGTTGATGGATGAATTGACTTTCTTTGAGGAATTTTTAATTTTCTCCTCACATTTCCTGTAATGCAGCCCTCGTGTGGTCATCCAGAGAGCTGAGGTATACTTTTTTCTTCTTCTTGAAACTCTTATCAGTACACATTGGTTACCCAACCACATTTTCGGATATAGCGAACAATGGGCTTCTAGGCTACCTGAATGGTCTCCTTTTGGTTTTTAACAATCATCTCCTTGTTCCTCTCATGGCCTTTCTATTAGAGGTAAAAGCAGCTTCGCAACGCTCCATGCATTGGCAATTGATCTGCTGATTTTTAGTACTTTTCTAGAAGACTGTTCATTTTTATTAATATAATTAGGGATAAAACACAATAGTACTTTAAAAGGCAGGCACATTTTTCAAAGGGCGTAACCACAGAATGTCTAATCCTCACAGGTGTTACCAACTAAAAAAATCCATCATTTTTCTTTTCATTTAATTTCAGGATTAATGTGTGATATTGCACTGCATTCCTCTCACATTGCTGCACAAGGAAGTTTCCACAGAATGCTAATACAAGGATGTCATCTTACATGGCATCAATAACTTGTAGATCGATTTCAGCCAGGATTCATCGAAAAATCTCATCCTGAGCTTTAGGGGTTCGACCAGGGATATCAAAAGCAGTCCTTTTTGAGGTTTTATCAATGGATTCGGCACAAACCAAAGAGGTTTGTGCTGTAACTCAGAGCATCTGATTACAATTAACTCATTATACTTTTCAAACACTGCATTGAAAAAACCTGTATATATATATATATATATATATATATATATATATATATATATATATATATATATATATATATATATATATATATATATATATATATATATATATATATATATATATATATATATATATATATATATATATATATATATATATATATATATATATATATATATATATATATATATATATATATATATATATATATATATATATATATATATATATATATATATATATATATATATATATATATATATATATATATATATATATATATATATATATATATATATATATATATATATATATATATATATATATATATATCAGGTGTTTTGTGCTCTGTGGAAATAAGGATAAAATTGTTGAGGGAACATGTTCCTGAGAGGAGTTTGTAATCTGTCCCTAGTGGCTTGTGAGTAGCTGATAATTGTGAGCAGGATAAATGGTTATATCAAATAGTTTACAAAATTAAGCCAGCTGTGTTTCCCATGCATACTGTGGCTTCCTTACATGCACCATTAAACCTTATTAGCTCCGTCTTCGAACTGATATCCTCCTCAACACATCTTCCACCCCTCATAATAACGTTATTCTACTCATTCTACTGGAAATTATTTGCTTTACTGCTAAGTGTCAGCCCCGCGCTGTAGTTTTTTGACACAATATAATTAGCACTTCGGAATATAATCATGGATGAGAGCTGTCTGATTGTAGTCTTTAATTCTCAAATTTCAGTATCATCTGGTTCTGTTTTTGACTCCCTCAGTTTCATTGTGCATGCATCTTCTCTTTGAACCTTCTGTCAGCCTGCTTGTCTTTTCCCAAATGTCCTCTAGTCAACATGCCACTCACAAACCATTAGCTATGAAATGATTCATAAAGAATCAATTGAAAATGATTGCAACAGGGAGGGGATGCTATATGGGCCATGAACAGATGTCAGCATACACATGTGATAGCCTATAGAGAGACATTACCAACACAGCCAAATGGGGATGATAATTGCATGACACTGGCTTGGTTACATAGCTAGTAATAACCTAAGCAAATGACCATAATTTAAATGTGGCAATCACAGGAGTCATGTATAGAAAACATCATTCATAAACCAGTGGGTAAGTGGACATAGCACCATGTTACCATTGTCGAGGTATGGTTTTAATTCCCACTGTATTTCATCAGGAAGGGTATGTGGCATAGGAATCCACTTTCTCATCCTCACAAAGGTTTCAGGGGGTGCTTAACAGGTCTTACATACCAGGTATTTCTCCTTGTGCGGTGAAATTAATTAAAGCATTTCCATAATAATGGTGTACTTTGGGAGGGGTTTCACAGCATTGACAAGTTATTTTCCGTTTGAGCTACTGATATTCCTTGGAAATAAGATGTGTCCATCTCTCATATGTATTCTTTTCGAAAGTATCCTTCTTCACTTAGGGCAGTCTGAGGCCAAAGAAGACACATAGTCATCACGTTATCATGCCAAAAGCAGACATGCATACACAACTTTACACTCACAGATGGCTTTTGCTGGTCTTGAGAAAAGTTAGAATCATTGTTCTTACTTATAATAGGGTTTCGAAAGAAAGAAAAAAAATGTCTGCTCTTTTGCCAGTTGATACAATCATCAGATAGGGGTAATTGGAACCCCTGTAGTCAACTGAATGATGATTGTGAGCTCTCCTATTAAGTGGGACAAGGAAATTGGAGACTATGTGGTTACATTTTCTTTGTTCAAGGTGGTGACATTCTCTCTACTCATTAATTTCTCACCTCACTCTTTTTCAGTAAACTTGTTTCTCAGACGGCAAACTTTATTGTATCTAAAAGGAAAATTGGAAAATGTATCTTATTATTCCCTTATGGGACTTTATTGAACACTTTGGAGTGTTATCTAGTTCATATGATTGATCAGTTGGGAGGCACAATGGAATCTTAGTAATGGAAGTCATTAGCCAGTTAGGTGCTATAACATTACCAATCTGCGAGCATCAGAAAGATCCATCACTAGATGAGTTATTCTCTTGCAAAGAGGTGGGTTGACACATTTAGCATATTTCAATAACGTAATTTTCATGTGGAGCAGGTCAGCCTCTGAGTACAAAGGGCAATAGCGTTGGAAATTGTGACTTGAATCGCGACATATGCTAAGCAAATCAATAAAAACATTAAAACTAGCATGCAGAGAGCAGACCTTTCAGAACCTGTCTGCCAAGGGCAATGGTTTAACCACTCAGAGAAGAGAGTAGGATTTGAGTTGCTGGGCTTAAAGAATTCTCTACCGCCAACATAATTGGAAGGCAGCTGCCTTATGACTGCAAATTGGGGTATTGCACGTCATCAATAGGCATTTTGACAAGGTGTATTCATCACATTACATCTCACTCTTGGTATGCTGAACAAATAGAGTCTTAATAACTACATTTAACCTCTGCCTCTCAACACCCCCAGCAACCTTCACAATTGTTGTACAAGAAAGGCAATATGGTATAATTAGGTTTGAGGGATGTAGTGCTAGTGATAATAAGAAACGGTTTTAGATACATTTGATGTGTTTTTATAGAGGACGAAAGTTACCATAGTGACTTATACAGACTATTAAGTGCAACTAATGATACATTCTTTGTAACATAAAAAAATGACCATCTGTGTTTTTTTCAGTGTTGTACCCAAAGTAGCTTATTGTAGTTCATGAAACAGTTCATATCAAGGTTATAGTATTTTGTTTTGTGAACACTTTTGTGAATTGCTTCATTCTAATAAAAATGATTAATCGTCCATTTTATTACAACTGCCGTTTGGAGTTTCCACCAAGTATGAATTGGTGATTACTGTTTTTGGTTGATTGCTAAACTATGTGTGAAGGGTACTACTTTGTGGGTACAGTTTAGTAATCTGTGGGTACAATGAAGTGATCTGTGCATATTCGCAAATTCACAAAAACAGTAACGAAGTGGATGATTCTGTGTATTTCTGATATTATTGTTTATTCCAAGATAATGTAACTAAATGTAAAATTATCCATTCCAAAAGTTTTAACCTTAAGCAAATGTATTTGTTATCTGTCCACATTTTGCTCATGGATCCAATTTATTTTTCATTGATTCATTTTTAATTAATTTAGCCTGAAAATACAAAACCATAGTAGTTTATTGATTTTGGATGAAGATTGACCCATTTTTCAGTTTGGCTTTGTAAAATGTTCCATTGATTCTTGCATACCTAAATTTAAAAATGGGTCAGTTTTGACCCAAACACCATACAAGGGCTAATGACAATCTACTACATACAATTTTGAACTAATTTATTAAGCCAGGTCGCTTATTTGTTACAAATCAAGTAACATTGTATTTTAATGCTACAGAGAGCATGAATGTACATTTATAGTATTGAAACAGATTATATTGTGACGGTATCTCACTGTTGCTCCACTACCATCATCATCATGTTTACTGCCTGCACCCACTCACAAAATCCACAGCTGAACACAACATGCAACCACAGCAGGAAGGAAAGAATAGTGTTCATTATAATAAATTATAAGTCTTCAGGAGATAACCCATACACACAACACTGATAATCACCGAGTCATGTCAGATGAAGCTTTTTTGAAGCAAATTTTATATTAGCATGTTAATGCTGAAGGAACACTTAGACGACACCTTTGCGATAAAATACATGGATTATTCAATTTACTGATTCTATCTTAAGAAGTGTAAAGTTAAATTTGAAATATTCCAAAACATTGTTTTATTTTCTTTGTTTTTGATTCCATTTATTTATAGAAGAATTGATTGTTTGGTAATTGTGTCTGTTTTACAAACATCATAAGACAAATAATACAACTGAAATTTGTGTCCAAAGCATGCAAAGGTTCCATTTGATGTGCAGTTTAAAATGTTCTCACATTCACTTTCTCACTGCTTTTGTTTTGTTGAATTTGTTTGGATTAATTGCTGCATGTTTAGTCATTCTAGTGTTTATTAATTTTAAAACACATCATAATTGCCAATGTGTGGGGACACTAGTATAAGGACATACGTGTCATAAGTGTGTGCACTAACTTGTGATTAGAATTGAAATAAAATAAAAAGAATATTTGGGAGAATTTTGAAAACACTTTAATAACCGTCGCACCAGTTATCCAAAAGAAAATGTGGTTGGGGTGCCAAGCATGTTTTTCTTTCATTGGATGTCAAAGACATAAAACATTTATTCAAGCCTTTTTGATATATTTAGTTAAAACGGGACAACCTGGGAATCTGCAATACACCTAAGTGCTTGAATGAAGAAAAAGCTGCCTTTAAAGCTATCCCCCTTGGGGACAATTCCAATGGAAGTCTTCTGGCTCTTTTTAATTCATCAAAGCGACAAATTAATCTAGAATACAGCCCATGTACAAGCAGGTAAATGAAGACAAAACCACAGTGGACCATGGCCTTTATTGTTGGTCTTTGATAAACTCCACCACATGCCTTGGAAATTGCTCATTGGGAGGTATTGGTGTAACCTATTCTTAATAAGCTTGTCACTTTACAAACACAAGGAGGAAAAATGAGGTCGAAAATCGTTTTTGTACAAAGCACTTTTCCCCACCTCAAAAGTACTTTACATTTGTCTTAGAATATAGAAAGAAAGCTAGGCCAGCAAAACGTCATTCTCCAATTAAGTATTTTCCTCTCCTGCATAGAAAGAAACAATACCCACAAAATTGTTTCGTACCTGTTTTTCACCGTGATTAAGCTCCGTCTCACTGTCATCACAAAGAAAGCCGGACCATAAAATACTGCGAAAGATTATGGCTTAGAGACTAATCTGAGTAGAGGCTTGTGTGTGGATTTCAGGTAAAGCAATATCATTACTTGATCATTGTTTATTATTTTTTCACCACAAACAATGTTACAATTGATTCTAACAAAAATAAATTGCATTTATATTAATGCAATGCAGGGACTAAAGAAAAGTTATGTCTTTACTAAAAGAATACACAAAATGATTTGTGATTTGTGTCTACAATTAGAGAAGTCATATGGCACATACAATATATGGTTTTCAGCAAGTTCCCAAGGCCTCTAAAGTTATTTGAGGAACTGAATTTTTTTGAGCGGAAGCATTGCGTTGATTGCAATTTTCACATTTGTTGATATGCTGATGATTTTTGTTCTTCTGCAATTTAAATCATGTAGTGCACTTGCACAGGTTTCTGTTTGCAGTGCTGCAAGTACCCCATAAAACTGGGTTTTTTGTGTCATTGTGAAGGCTTTCCTGTCCTTGGTGGGCTTAATAAAATATTTTTTGGACCCCAAAAAAATAAAGTGTTTATCTTTTTGCTCATCAGATTGAATGTGCAAATGTGTTTTGTCACAAATGATTTTTACCATAAATTATTTCATTATGAGTGTTAACCACCCCCGTAATTCAATAGGATTATACTTTAACCCTCGAATACATTTTAATATAGTGGCACTTTTGTCTAATTCTAATTTAGAGCAGCTCACTTTCTACTCTGTTTAGACTACGATAAAAAAGACACCCTCTATCATGATGTTAGCATCTTCCTTCATCTTATTATTATCATTATTATTTTAGTTCTTCTAAAATGAGCCGTCTCAAGCTATTTGTTTTGCAGAACAATCCTGCACTTTAGCTGTAACAGCTGCACAACTGCTGCAATATATTCAAATCCCTAGAGGCTGAGTGTACACTATAACACCCCAGAGATGACTTCCTTTTGATAGCTGGTCTGAGAGCTTCCTGCCACTTAGTGCAGTTTGACGGCATCATCACTGTGATCATTGATCTGTTTGCTTGACTCTGCATTATTAAGATGACAATTGTGTGCGTGGGTGCGCACTACATGTCCCCACTGTAATGCATCTCTCTGATCCATTATAACCCAATTAGAGTCCTTTCTCCTGGAAGTGCTGCTCTGTGACAGAGAGCATAATCTTTAATGGAATTTGTGCAAAATACATTATACAGGCATCAATAAGCATAACATAATTCAGAAGAGTAAATGGGTTTAATTTATTGGATGGGCAAGCATAATGGCACCGGTTTGTGCATAATGAAGATATCATAGGGACAGGTTTGAAACAGTGCAGTACAAGGCAGTTGAAACACACCTCGTCCATGTCTAAGCAGTATGTGTGTGTGTGTGTGTGTGTGTGTGTGTGTGTGTGTGTTTGTGTGTGTGTGTGAGTGTTTGCGGGTGCGTGCATTCAATATTCTGAGGAAAGAATTTGGAACAGCAGGAAACTGACAGATTCTTTATGCACATGAGTGGGTAAAGAAAGTTGAACCTTTTATTAGAGAAGGCTGCAATTTAATGGGCCGGGTGTCACACATGGGCGGAGAGAGGCGTACAAGACAAGAAATAGGGTGGCAAGAAACCACTAAGATGAAGACAAAGATAATATCGAGAGACAGGTGCAACGATTGCGAGAAAGTGTAGAAATGTTGGATTTAGGGGAGTGTTGATGGGGAAAGATCAGAATATACAGTATTGAGGAGTGCGGTCAAAAGGAAACTGATTCCCCTGAGAAGAAATATGTGATTGAAGGATGATTGATAAAATGATGGATGGATGGACAGACACACGGATGGAGGGCAAGAAGCTTTCATTTATTAATTTCCAAACTGCTTTTGCTCACAAGAGTCGCAGGGTGTGCTGAATCTCAACTGACATTGGGCACCAGGAATTGGCACCATTGGCGAACCAATTGCAGGTCACTCAACAGCATTTGGCCTGAAATCTAGAGGGACTGTCATTTTGCATCTTTACCCTTTCAGCCTATTTTCTTTCCATATTTGTGTTGATGGGGGAGAGTTCTGAGGTTAATAATAAAAAATGATCTGCTTCACTAGATCTGCTAAATAGTGTCAACCACAGCTGGGACTGAGAGGGAATGGCCACCGCAGAGCTAAATTGATGGTTGTCGATACATGGAAGATGAGAGACGCACTATGGCTTGTCTGTACATTAATATAGGTTTATTTTTGTTTGTGGTGTTTTTGGTGAACTGCACTCAGATGATGGGCACTGAAACAGTATCTTTAAGATGAAATAGACCCATATTCATTTAAATGCTTTCTTTGCTTGAATAATTATGTCACAGTAAAAAGACACTCACACGACACAAGAATACATGGGGTTTTGAAGGCATACAGTGTTCCACACATTGACTTGAGCACTAACAACAACCTTTTTTTTCCAATGGAAAACCAGCATCTTGAAGACATTATGAATGCAAATGCTTTTTGATTACAGTGGGCCTGACGATTTATCCAAATTTAGCTAGATCACTGGGATACCTCTTCACGACTCACTACAGACTCACTTTAAAAATGAAAGTGAATAACACAAACTTGACAATTTGGGTAAGACAAGTGTTTTTTATTTTTTTTGCAATGCTGAATATTTTTTTAAATAGTTTCCATGGGCTAAGAACCTGTTGTAGGTGTCAAGTGGTTTGGCGAAGAAAAAAATTGGGTTCCAGCCAAAGGGATGAGAGGGGGGGGGGGGGGGGTCGTTGGTTACGATCTACATCTATAGAAAATGGCTCTCATTACATGAACTCGAAGGAGCAAAGAAGTACAAGCTGGTGCGCGAGGTCAACAATTTTAGAATAGTCGGGCTGGCCTCCACACAGAGCCTGGCCTTTGGTACCACTACCCTTAAGAGGGGTAGGAAAGTCCCCCAAATTTTAAGTTGCCCTGGGTGAGAGGCGCAGAACACGTGTTGACATATTTATTTCCCTACGGCCTGTTTCCTCCATAGGGTATCCAAGTTTTCCCATACAAATGCATTGAACAGCTCGGCATTGGAGAATAACCACTAAGAGCCACATAAATTACCTTGACCATCTAATTATGATGTCTTCAGGAAAGTCCCATTGTAAGGAGGATCTAGAATCGACCCAGTGCATGCTGAAGTGACTATGTCTGCCAGCTGGTTTCAGGATTTCTCTGCAACAGCAAAATTAAACCTTGTTTAAGTGGGAAAAGAGTAAATGAAAAAAACTATTCAATCACAAAGGTTACATATCATTAAGAAATATTAGAACTCTTTAAGAGTTTGGTCACTTGTCAATCTTACATCGGAGGCTGGTCCATTAAATTCGTTCAGCGCTTTATGTCATTGTCATATTTTTCTAACCTCATCACAGCTGGTCTGATTCTTGAAACTCACTTGGGAGATACACTGCCCACAAAAGCCTCTTCTTCTTTATCCCATAAATCTGTCAGTGTGGTGGATAAAAGAAGATGGACTGAGAGGAAAGGAAAAGCAACTCTGTTTGCTTTATCATCTTTTACTCTCCCACCCTCTTCTCCCTGTTTACCCACTCTACTTTCAGATTTGTGGCCATAATCGAAGATAACTTACAGTATAATCTTGTTTGCTCCTTTCTTAAATGGAATGATAACATCTCCCTGCATCACAAGGACAATGACAAGAGGTCAGGAGAGGTGCATGTGTGAGAGTAACGGGGGAGGTGGGACAAATAAAAAAGGCTGTTGCACCGCTTTTCTTTATGTGGAAATTCTATAGTGGTGGCATTTATGAGCAGTGCCCCACTGCTAACACTCTGCTCCACAAACCTTTTTTCACACACCAGATTCCAATTCCCTCGCCATACATTGGTCGGGTTATCTGAAAATTTGATGGTAGTAAATATCAATTATTATAGTCGTTCAATAAAGGTCAACTACAGTGGAAGATCTACTGTCATAAGTTTTTTAAAGAACAACATCGAACAACTCTGCAATGCCAGACTGTGTTGGAAATATTGGTACTAGGGCCACAGGTTTTGCTTTGATGATTTAAAAATACAAATAAGAACATGTATGCTTACAAGACACCATTCAAACTGGGAGGTATCAGCAATGCAGGGGAACATGGTAGTAGAGCTGCAGCAAGACAATTCAACATAAATGAGTCTAGTGTACTTAATGAGTCAAAGTTGGAAAATCAGCATCACCAAGTAAGAAAACAACAAAGCTGGACTTCGGTAGATGTAAGGTCAGGAGTCCCAAGTTGGAAGACCAACTCAAGTAATATAGTGAACAAAAAAAGAGCTGTCAGGTGAAGTGTCTCTACTGTCATGGCTGGCCATAGAAGATGGCTCTAACCTTAACCCAACTCAAATCAACTTTTTGACCAGCTTGGGAGGGATAAATGTCTGATTGCAAAAAAAAAAAAAAAGTTAAACAAACACTGCCAGGCAGCATCGGGCAAGTTACTTTATGATTTGCAAATGGATTGTGGATTCCTGGCCTAAAGTCACTTGCCTAAAGTCTGTTGCGCCCAATAAGATGAACCGCCTTCTGTATGGTTTGAATACAGAAATTGAAACCACAACAGTGACAGCGACTTTTAAATCAGTGCGTGAATTATTATTATACTATTATTTTCAAAAAATGTCTTTGTCAGTATCCCCATACTTGTTTTGTATATGTTTTGAATAAAACATTCGTTTTCTTTGTTTGCCTATAGCTGTTATAATTAAGAAATATTCTTTTCTGATGTGCAGATAAATATTCCAGCAGGATTCCAGAAATGTGTGCCCTGTTACAAATTTAAAAGTGTTGGTAAGCACAGAAGCTTTATCAAAATGCAAATCAGGCATGAGGGATTTTTTCTTTCTTTCAGGCAAGATGTGTTAAAGCAGATTTTAACCTTGTGTATAAGAGCCAAACAATATGTCCCCACGCTCAGGGTGTGGCTGATGGATGGGTCTGCATTTCCTGAGCCTGGATATCACCCCATAAACACAACCACCCTTTTTCCCTCTGCACATCTGTAGCGTTGACAGGTGATACAAGTGTATATTTATTTATTTCTTTTAATACTCCTCTTTATCGTCTTTGTTGTTATTGGGCCTGGGAGATTGATCAATATTTAATTTTCTGTGGGAGAAGAAGTGGAAAGGAATCAAGCCTGCTCTGACACTAAGGAAATTTTTCCGTTCAAACCAACTTCAGCCAATTATCTTTCTTTTGTCTTCCTTGTGTATCTGTAATCTGAAGTATCACAAAACTACTTGTGTTCAATCTCATGGAACATAAAAAATGCAGTATGAAGGAAATGAAACAGTGACAGAGATCATATTTGTGTGAGTGTGTGTGTGTTTTACTTCAAACTACACTCAACAATGTAAAGCAAATATAATAAATCGATAGTGCCAAAGCCTGAAAGTCAAAACTGCCAAAAATAATAAATCTCACATTATTGCAATGTTTTAATGGGAGATGGGGAATAAATTGACAATTAAACCTTGATAGCATTGCTCTGTCAGCATCAACTAATCACGTTTTGGTCGATGAATTTTAAACAACCGCCTGGTCGCCAATGTCAATGGCCATTATTGTTGTAACCTGGAGCCGTTCTTCATTGAAGCCATTTATTTCCCCCAATACTGCACACTCACTTCAGTGAAAGATGCTGGACTGAAAGTCCCAAATCATTGCATGTTAAGTACTGTAGCATCAGATTCCACTTTTGACTTTAGGCATTAACAAATCTTAACTTTTCCGGCCTTAAAATGGCATTCAACTGGGCAATGGAAAATGGGACATGCAAAGTTCCATAAATCCTCACAGGGACTTGAAAACAGAGATTAGGCATCCTAATTTTGTTCTTCTCAATGTCAAAACGATAGTCTATCAAGCAAGGCTAAACTTTGCCATGTGGAAGATACTCCAGTCCAATATCAACTGACGAATAACAGCATGTGATGCAGGACTTTCTGATGATAAATGATTTTTACAATTTTGGGTTATGCCGTATATGGATACGCATGAGATGATGGCAACACAAATAAAAGTACAACACAAAACGCAGCACAAACTGTAAAAAAAAAAATCACAAACATGAAATGAATAAGTGGATATAAAGCAAAAGTCATACAATTTTGTATTTGAACAGTAAGTGTAGTTATGAACCTTCTGTAGTAAAACATAGTGTTTTTGCCCTGACTTATCAGATCTCACAGTTTTGAGCACACCAGATCTTGAGATAATCTGTTCCAGAAGTGAGGAGGATAATAACTGAATCCCGCATCACTCTGATTGTGTTCTTGGAATACGCAACAAACTGGTTCCACATGACCTAAGGAATCCAGATGCTTTGTACAGATCAAGCAAGACCTGTAAAATGTAGTAAAATGTTATAGTTAATTCTTTGACTCATAGCAGGCCAGTTATATGATTGCATGACTGTTGTAATATTGTTTAGTTTCCTTGTATGTCTTAGGACTCTAATCCATTCTGGCTTACCTGCAGCATCCTGATAATTATTATTCATATTTCATTCATCTTTCGAACTGGTTCTTATTTTTCTTTTACTTTTTTTGCAAAGATGTGTAATTATACCACTGTAAAAAATAAATTCCCCAAAAACTGTCACATTTTGTTGGGGATTTTGGTGGTGTGTATGCGTTTTCCTTGTGTGTTCTGTATGATTGATTTTTGTTTGCCTTTTGTCTCTTGTGTCCCTCCGGGGTTGTCTACCCTCTTGAAGCCAGCTGTGTGTATTTTTTAATCAGCCCCTTTCTGTGTATTTTAAAAGTGTGTTTTGTGGTATGGTTTTGGTAGTATTGTCTAATGTCTTGCATTTCCACATTCATTTAAGTCACGTGTTGCCTCTCAGTCGGTGTGCGTCCTCCCCATTCAATTTAGTTTTTTGTTAACGCTGTCTCAATTTTCGTATTGACCATTTTTGCAGTAAAATCTCGAGTTGTGCACCAGCACTTTCCTCTCCTCTCCAACTTCTAGGGTTTCTCTCATAATGCACCCGAGGCAAATCATGAGAAAAAGAAGGGTGTCCAAACTAAATCACAAAAGGTTGCAGTTGATTTTTGCTCCAACTGATCCCAAAGATGGACAGTTTAACCAATGAAATATCTTCTGAAACATGCAGCACCTGACCTTGATCAACTAATGACACTTTTGAGACATCATATTGGTGAAAATTATCCTCTTCACCAGTTGGAATCAAAACCTGTACCCACTGTGGCCCTTAGGACTGCTTTGAGGAACAAGTCTTGTTTTGACAGAAGTCCATTTATTATCGCTGATTTTTGGTAACAGTCAGATTTAGTGATTAACTTTATAGATGGCTTTTGGAAATTCAAATGTAACTCCATAATGGATTCGCTTGCCATTGCCATATACAATAAAATGTAATATAATGAAATATGATAAAAACAGATAATAGTTAGGAGTGTAGACTATTTTAAGATAGAGGGCAGTGCCACCCTGTTTCCTATTATGCCCCCTCCAACTGGTCTTTTGCCAGTGTTGATAATTGCCACCAGAAGGGTTCAGGAATTTTAATGCACATGTTGGTGGTTTCATGCTCTTGAATTCCTGCTCCGTTTTTTGCATTGAGGAATTGAAATACTTTATTCATGAAGAGGAGAGATTACCATTCACATAAAGTTCTTCCTGTGCCAGAGACCGTTTCTCAATAAACTACTCCTCTGGCCTCACATTTTTATGAACTAAGTACAAATTTCTTATCTCTGGAAGTCCAGTAGAATACACCAAATGTCTTCTTTTTGGATGAGTTCTTATTCCAGAATATTTTTTATGGAGTTTTTTTCTTCCTTTATCCGAAATAAAAAGTTCAGGTTTTCTGTACTTGTCATTGAAAAACAGATTCTGTCCTCCTATTTTACAATTACTTTTTGTAGACATGTGCTAATTAATTTATTAATTAGGGCAGGGCCAGAGGGACAAACAATAGTGGGCAAAACAGCAGCAAGCTGCTCCTAACACATACTAGTGTCCCAACATACATTAAATTCGAGATACGAGGAAAATTCCGAGGGTGGGAATGGATTAATTTATATTTTGTTATTTTATATGGGAAATTTTGATTTCAAGTACAAGTAAATTGACATACGAGCTCGGTCTTGGAATGCATTAAGCTCATATCTAAACGTATTACGGTATTATAGTGAGAAAGGAGTAGGCCTCTGCTGGAAAACACAAATGAGCAACATAAATCATGGGGAACTAACTGGTCATTTGTCACGCATATTAATGTACAACTCCCAGGTTGGTGACTATGGAAATTGTTATTAATGTTGTGTAACCTCGACAGTGGTACTCAGGATTCTTCCTTTTCAAAGTGTCCCACTGAGGACAGGTACTTGCCAGGCATTATCAAAATTAACAGGATTTAAATGAGAATCGTCTAGAGTCATAGTAATGTGCTTCATGCTGCCCCTCACTCGCCTGAAATAAACCTCCCTTGGTTTCACGACCATGGAGACCCCAAAATGAAATGGCACATTAAAGGGAAGATCCAATTTACAGGTCAAATGTAATGTTGTGCCAAGAGTGTTCAGATTGCAGATTAACCTTTGCTTCCTGGCAAGATGTTTTGTCATGGCAGAAAAGGTCATAGTTAGCAAGGAGAATGGTGATGATGCAGTCAGATGTGTGAGACTAAGGGGTCTCTGACAATTTCTCTGCTCTTTATTTACCTGTGGCCTGGAAATAGTGAATCAACGTGATGTTTTAGAAAAACAAACGGACAGAATATCTCCTTGACTTTCTGGACCAAGGGCCGAGGGGGGTGCTGGAGCCTATCCCAGCAAAGTACAGGCACAAGGCAGGGTATACCCTGAATTAGCCAATCAAAGGGCACAGGGAGATGGACCCTGAATTGCTGGCCAGCGAATCAAATTGCATAAGGAGAAAGACAACCATTCACACTCACACTCATACCTAGAGGCAATTTGGTGTGTTCAACCTGGCTACCATGCATGTTTTTTGGTATGTAGGAGCAAATAGTAGGAGGAAATAGTAGTACCTGGAAACAAAACACGCAAGCCCATGAAGAACATGCAAACTCCACCGTGAGATAGATCTCAGAACTGTGAGGCTACCGCACCAACCCCTCATCCACCAGGCCTCCTACAGAATATGTTTTATTTTTTTTTATTTTGAAACTGGATTTACACTGAGTCTGATACAAGGAGCTGCCTGTGTGCAAAACAAAATGCCACTCATTTTTCATAGAATTATGAAATCAAAAAACAAATGAGTCAAGGTTCAGTGTATTTCCTCCCTCGAATTAATGTATTTATACAAATAGGCTGGCCTCTTTCACTGTTCATAGAACATTAATCCATGCTGTAAATCCCATTGCAAGAAAAGGCTTATGATGCTAACTTTGTCATATTCAGCAGGTGTCAGCAAAATTGCCACTGTACCGGGCCACATTGGTAAAGTGGCCTATTCATTATCCTAATCTCATTAGTTAAGATCTGTTAAGTAGAGATCAGTTTTACTGCATGCTTTCCTGTTTTAATTATTGACCACAAATACATTCGAGTGCATTAGAGGTCGAAGGGAAGAGCTGCTCCTAATAGATTAGGGGACACACATTCTGGAAATGTACATATCTATCTAATCATGCATCACCAATAGCCACGTAAGCAATATGACATACGTTGCAGTTCGACATCCGATCCTTGGCATGACTTCTCGGAGCCTTATTTCAATATGTCTTTTAGAGTAGAATTATGCTGATGGATGAGAAATAGGAAATTGTAACAATGATTTTTTTTTAAGAGTGCTGACTAATTCCTAAATTTTCCTAAAGTTCCTCATATTAGACATTAAATAATTTAATGAGTAATTTCAAATTGTGTGCTATCATTAATTAGTTATTTCGTGAGAGAGTGTTAAATTTTACCATTCTCTATAGATTATTTACTTGCCAACAAACTGGGCCTTTGATTTGGGGAACGAGTGATGGAAGGACATTTGAGCCTAACTTTTCCTTATACAAGTACACAACTTCAGCATGCCAAAAGAAACATTTCTTTCCTTGTGCAAAAAGCTGCAATGACATACTATCATGTTAAAGGTATCGATATTCCTTTAACTAATTAAGTTGATTACTGCCTTTTTGCTCATAAGGATCAATAGCTTCTTCTGAAATCTTTACCGTGGTTAAAAAAAGTGCAACAAAGTGTTCATTCATTCATTTTCCATACCCTTTTTCCTCACAAAGGTTATGTGGGGTTCAAGGGCACTTACCCCAGCCAATGATGGACACCAGGCAAGGGACACTCTGAATTGAGAGCCAGCCAATAGCAAGGTACATGGAGATGGACAACCCTTCACATTCACACTATACCTAGTGCCAATTCTGGTCTTCAAACTGCCTGCCCTGCAGAATTTTGGAATGCGGGTCGAAACCAGAGTACCCGGAAATACTCATGCAAGCCCAGGGAGAACATAGACCCACCTAAGATCGAACTGAACCCTCGATCCTCGAACTTTGGGGCCAACACATTAACCACTCGGCCTACCGGCCCACCGGTGCAACAAAATATGAACTAAATAAATACACGTATATTACTTTTAAAGCTTTTCTATCTTGACTGAAAATCTAGTTGTATTGGTTGAATATAATATAATAAAAAAGCATTGCATGTAATGCAAAACAATGCATTTTTAAAAAAGGAATAAATGTTGTAGCTTGTGGGAAGCGGAATTTTGCAGAGTTCGTGCACATGTCTGTCCCGTTCTAGTCTGGGTAAACAGAAAGGTTTGTCTCAAATCATATATATTTTTCTTTTTTTATACCACTAGGAGCGCATCAAACCAATGTAGCCCAAAGAAGAAAGAATTTTGACCTAAAAAAATGGAACTGAAGAAGCATTTTACATTTGATTTAAAACATCTCAAACAAACAGTCAGGTTTGCATTGTTGTTGTGGAATAATAATCTAATGGAATTATAATTTTACGTACTTAACTTCTATTTGAATGACAACATGTGCAAATGTGCAAATAACGGAATTTCATCGGTGACTTCATTACTGACGGATTGTTCCATACATTGTGCTCTAATTCAACTGAGTCAATCGTTAGCTATCCACTAACATGAATGGATGGATGTCTGGGAGCGTCAGGTCATAACAGTCATATTGAATCCGCCATATTAGCAAGTCAATAAGAGCCCTAGGCAGGTTTATTTAATTACAGTACGAGACTGATTACAATAGTTTCCCTGAAGTGAGTATAGACTATATCTCATAATCATAACAATGGTGCAAATAATGAACAGGTCAAAGTAATATCCCTTTGTGGTTTGTCACTGGTAATCACTCTGTTAAATTATTGCCCCATGATGTTGTGTCTTTGTGTTATGCCTGCAGTCATTATTTGACAAACTGCAAATAAACCAAAACAAACAAATGCACTTCTAAGAAAATGAGTGCGGAAAAAATTAGAATCCTGATGACACCCTGAAGCCTAAAATGATATTTCTGCGAATACACACAAATACGAGCAAACACAAGCACTATATATTATGTTCACTTGTATGTATCCATACGAGAGCAAAACATAAAAATGAGTTAGTATAACAAAGTACGCACATTTGTAAATTAGAGATTAAAGCCTAAAACTATTTGCACAATCAATTTAATTAATTTTGGAATTTTATTCACATATAATTTACATATAAATATGTGTTCGATTCAATTAAAATTAAGGACAAATTTAGATAAATGACTCCCTCAAGGCCACAATTTTCTTTCCAAATGTTTTTTGATGAAAATGGTTATTTCCACAAACATTCTTCATGTAGCATCTACATTTTTGTTTTTTCCTTAATTCAACAATGTTATGTTTGTCTCTTTGGCAGACAATTGGACAAAGGTCAACTGGACCTGAGTGGCATATTTGACAACTTTTAGAGAGTTGTACATTTTCTTTAAAAAATTAAATTTTGATGGATTACATCAACGGTAATTTTGCGACACCTCAAGAAAAAAAGATACCACGTCTAACTTTTCCCATCTTTTGAAGCTTCATGAGGCAAAGTGAAACTGATACATTAACTATTCCAGGGGTTGGGAACCTTTTTGACAGAGTGAGACCCATAAACAATTCACATTTTATAATAATGTTATTTCTTAAGAGCCATTCTCAGAATTGAAAAGTAAAAATATATGAATATGTGTGATTTTTTTTGTCATTTCACCACTTTTAAAGTACAATAGTCCCCGAATTCTTTTGAAAACATTGTTAGTCTGTTGCTAATCAATCAGTATCAATGAGATTATGCATGCGGAAGAGTAATGAAAAACTAAAGTATGATTAAAGTGGTGCTCGAGGTGGGTCAACGTCAGTGTCGCTACTATTGGTGCATTCGGGACTCAGTTCTCTCACTACTGATTTGTATATTTTACCTCTCAGGTTAGTGGAGAGCCATATGCACCCATGGAAAGAGCCATATATAGCTCCCGAGCCATTTGTTCCCTACCCCTGAACTATACTATTGATACATTTTATCTTAATTTTTTTTTTTTTTGAAGATACAATAGCACTACATAATTTTCACTTTTTACAAGAATATATATCACTTAAGAGAGATCCACATACGAGTACCCCATTCCAAAGCCTTCCTTATAGTTGGTTCATTCATGACTATATTTATTTATTGTTTGCCTTTCACTCCAAAATTGTGTGTCATCATCACTTTATTTAACTAAAACCAAGAAAGAAAAATATATTTTCCTGGACTTTTTCTCCCTATGAGCTACAATGTAGACTCTTTGACTTGGTAACAAAGATACTAACATCAGTTTTTTTTTTGTTATAATTGAACATGATATTACTGTGTGTGCATGCTTATGTGTTTGTGAATATGGTGACAAAGTGTGTCACTGATGTAACAACATTGCCAAAAAGTCAAATGTGAATACTACAATGTATTTAGAATCAAGAAAGAGGGAGGTAAATGTGATAAGCCAGATACGACAAACACAAACAATCGCACATTCTTACCAAATTGCATTTAGGACTAAAACCTTCATTAATATACTGTGAGACAGTTCTCTCTCTTCAACAACCCCATCCATTTTACCGATGGGTTACAGATGAGAAGCAATAGCTTTCTACACGGGTGGCAAGATTGCAGAATAAAATGTGTGGGTTTTCTCCAGTTATACGTGTAGTATCACGTGTTTGTGCCATCAGGTTTGACAGGCCAGATCACAAACATGTAACCGAGCCTTGCAGATGTGGCTGACACACTGACACCAAGACAAGAAAAGGACCCTCATTTGTTCAACACATCCATTTATGGGTCTTTAAATAGTCCAAACATAGACTGCCTCATGTTTATTTTTCATGTGCCACAGCAGCAACTGATAGACATGGATGCTCATTATCAGTTAGTGTTGCTTCAGAAGAGACCAATATGGGCCCTGTGAGGGTTGTCACTCCAAACGGAGCTATAACGAGCCTTTTAAAAGCACTTTATAAGTTGTACTGTATTTGTTATTTAAAAGTTAGCACAGGGTTGGTTTTTGCCATCATCAATGCATAGACACATGAAGGACAATATGGGCGACCGCCATAGGATCAATGTATTTTTAACCTTAACCATAACCGAAGAGGCCTTTATTTAAAGAAAAATTATATCACCAGTTGTGTTATACAGTTGTGTATTATCCCCCATTTCTACGCAAGTTAGTGGCGTAGTTTGAAGAGATAGGGTGCTTCGCCTGTACCTAGCGCCATCAAAGTATTACTGCTTCCAGGCTAAAATGGCGCAAGAAAATGTTTTTATAACTGTAACAATTTTTTTTTATGATTATGTAGTTGATGATTTTACAGGAAGATCAGGAAAGCCAAGTTTGAGGTTCAAATCAATTATATCCAGAATACACAATTTAATGTCAAGTGTAAAAAGGGCAAACATTATCTAAAAATCTGCTAGTCTAAACATTGGTTTGAGGCTATTATCATTTTATTTCATTTTATTATTCTTTTGTATTTTTGTAGTCTAAGTTTCCTGAAATTTAAATTTGGTGTTTCTGCTAGTGTACATAGGTTTTTATAAATATTAGTTGGGACCGCCTTTGGGTAAGCAAAACCCAATTGTCGTTTATAGATGTCTAATCTAAACTTTTTTATTTCAATTTTAATTTTAAATAACTCTGATGCAGGCGGCCAAGTGGAGCGAGTGGTTAGCCCCTCGGTCTCATAGCTCAGCGGTCCAGGGTTTAAATCCAGGTCGGTCCAACTGCGTCAAAATCTAAATTGAATTAAAACAACATATTGAAACATATCTGCATCTACATTTATTTATAAGTGTATTCAAATAAAGTAAATATCAGTAAATGAAAATTTTTTTCCAGGTCACACCAAATAAATAACAGCTTCATATATTGGTCAGAGGCCTCCTTGACGACTAATAATCAGAATCCCAACCTTTTTGCTTTCATTCATCCTCATAAAGGTTGGGGGATAGCTGGAGCCCGATTAGACTGAGAGGAAAATATATTAAATACTGAAAAAATCTCGTGAATTAAGGTCATTTTTAGCAAGAAGGAACATTTATATCCATGAAAAATATTATAAATACCTATACATACACACTGAAATTGAAAATTATGTTGACTCGCATTCCACTAGATGGTGGCATACTTCAAAAAATGAAATTAAATTGATTGACCAGGTGAATTCACAAATAAGGTTTTTCAGTGCATCCAAAGTGGATATTTATTTATTCATTGAAAGTGTGTTTTGGTTTTTCTTTAATAGGTGCAGGTAGATAGATGCACTTTAAAAAGTGGGGGCCGTGCATACGTTTAAAAACCAGGGCAACAATGCAGATTATTGTTCTATATCAATCATAATTGTAGTTATATTAACATATAGTAGTAGTAGTTTTTTATTGCACATATAAATGCTGTGGCCATTATACTTCTAAAACTACAGATGCTATAACTTTTTGTATCATGGCAGGAAATATGAAAATTGTTTGCCTCCATTACAATGAAATCAATTCATAAAGCAAAACATTTTTTTTAGTTTAAGAAAGAAATTAATTTTGAAATGACATTTTGGGCTGCAAATTGGATCCATTAAAATGTAATACGTTTTTTTAAACTAAATAAGGCTGAGAATGCAATATCTCTGTACTACAACAGATGTCAGCATTGATACATTTACTGGCAGCAAATGGTCCTGGAGCTGTGAAAATCTCACTAAGACTAAGTACTCCAACCTTGATTTGCCAGAACTAATGTAATATATTGAGAAAACTACTTCAGATGGCCATGTTGGTTAAAATTATTATTTATCTTGAGAGTCAACATTTGGGTTATCAATCTGGCCGTCCTGTTCCTGACAGTCTCTGGGCTTCCTTCATCTTCCCCAGAAATTGGAAAATGATTTGTTGCTTTTAATATTGCATTTTTAAAGAATGCGAGAATATATCCAATCAAATCAACTTAAAAATATATTTTTTGAACAGTCTGTGTGTGTTTTGTAAAGCTGTATTTGCTACTCGCCTTGATGATGATGGTTTGCATCTTATAATGTTACTTCTTAATGGTTCTTTGTACTTTGTACAGTTATCACAATGTTTTAGTCATGAATTGCTAATCAGTGAGTGGTTAGTGCGTCAGCCTCACAATTCTGGGGTCCTGGGTCCAAATTCAGGTCGCTCCACCTGTATGGAGTTTGCATGTTGTTGTGGGTTTTCCCCGGGTGCTCTGGTTTTCTCCTACATTCCAAAAACATGCATGGTAGGCTGATTGGACACTCTAAATTCACCATAGGTGTGAGTGTGAATGGTTGTCCTTCCCTTTGTGCCCTTTACGATTAAGGGCATTGTAGTAAGTTATTTTTGTTGTTCTTTGCCCATTTTGCTTAATGCCCATTTAAAGCAATTCAAATTGACTTGGTTGATCTCTGTGATGCCCAATTATCGAAAGCCCTGCTGTGTTGGGTAATGTGTATGTTATGAAATTATTGGATGAAGATATTCCTGACCCCCACATTTGTTCCGCCCAAATGTGGCCCACTCAGAAAAATCACAACAAAATTCAGTTCTGACCTGAATAGTTTTCATAGGCTGACAAATATCAGTGCAACTACTTAAGTTTGCTACTTTCTTTTGTTTAGAAAGTGTATGCAATGAAGTCATTAAATACTATAATGTCATTTTAACTCCTTGATGATCATTTTAGTCAAATCATCTATGGCCCTTTAGCTTGATAATGTTGGCCATACAAATTTTCTTTTAAACTGACAATTGAACAGAGGTCTTTATTCAGCGTAATTTGAATCACAATGATTAAAAAAAAAGAGTGTTCTTAAACCCAGCTAGTGGGGGAGTGAGTGTATAAAAGACTGAATATTTATATAAGACAGCCTGGCAGCAAGACTAAAATGGACACGTGCACACAATGACATGTTAATACTTTCAGGACCACTTTCCAGTTTAGCAATCCTGGATTTCTGCTAAAACCCACAAAGGAGACACAACAGTAATGTGTTCCGACTGGAAGCAGACCCTGACCAATGCCAAAGGGGGAAATCTCCTTCATCTGGAGGTCTCCTCAATCCTAGCCTGGCAAGGCTTTCTGGGAAGTGAGGAAAGCCGAGGTATTGAGTCACACTGGTTTGTTGGGTCAGGGTGGTTTCAGAGGGTTGGAAAAGAATGGTCTTGGAGGAGTCTGTATGCCGTGTGTATTCTCATAAGGGCAAGCAGGGATTCCCTTTGACAAGACCCACGCTTTGTTTTCTTATGGAGAAAAGAGGGGGTGAGTGGGCAGGGGGAATGTTCGAGGGTGGGGGTGAGGAGGTGACGATGTGTGAAATTATATTGTCCAGATGTATTTACAAGCATAACCACAATCACTTGAGAATATAGAACCATTCTATTTGGCTACAGTTTTACTTTGCCGGTGCACAGATGTGTGTTGCAAGCATAGCTTTCTGTATGCTCATACATTTATTGGCACATATGTTCATTTCTTGGTGAGCTTGTGTATATTTTTTTTCCTTCTTTGGCAGCATCGTTGCTACTGATCTCTTTTTACTGGAGAATGATTAGGGGCCCAGACAGTTTCCCAGAAGCCATGGCTGTTATATTTGTGACACATGGGACCTGTTGAATAATGTTGCCTCCTGCCGCTATGGCTGATGAGCCAACAAACCACGGTGGCATCTCACATGGTGGGAGTGTGTCATAATCATAAATCCATCATGTATGTTAGCTCAGTAAAGCAGAACAGTACCATATGCTGTGATGAGACAACATGCATCTATTCTATAGTCATATTGCTTATCCTGTTCAACAGATGGAGGAAACAAAAGTTCATGATGTAATGTTTATAGTTTCAAGATTTGATGTGGTGGCCCAGTAGGCCGAGTGATTACTACGCTGGCCATAGAGTTCTGAGAGCGAGGGTTCAATCCCAGGTCCTGTGTGGAGTTTTTGTGTTATCCCTGGGTTGGTGTGGTTTTTCTCTGGGTACTCTGGTCTCCTCCCACATCCCAAAAACTTGCAGAGTAGGCTGATTCAACACTTAAAGCAGGGGTAGGGAACCTATGGCTCGGGAGCCATATATGGTTCTTTCCATGGGTGCATATGGCTGTCCACTAACCTGAGAGGTAAAATATGCAAATCACTGGTGAGAGAACTGAGTCCCGAACGCACCAATAGTAGCAACACTGGCGTTGACCTACCTCTAGCACCACTTTAATCATAATTTTGTTTTTCAATACTCGTCCGCATGCAAAATCTCATTGATCCTGATTGATTAGCAACAGACTAACAATGTTTTCAAAATAATTCGGGGACTTTTTATACTTTAAAAGTGGTGAAATGACAAAAAATCACACATTTTCATATATTTTTACTTTTCAATCCTGAGAATGGCTCTCAAGAAATAACATTATAAAAATGTGAATTGTTTATGGCTCTCTCTGTCAAAAAGGTTCCCGACCCCTGCTCTAAATTGTCCCCAGGCATAACTGTGAATGGTTGTTCGTCCTCTTGTGTCCTGCGATTGGTTGGCCACCAATTCAGGATGCCCTTTTGCTACCCATAGTTGTCTGGGATAGGCTCCAGCACCGGTGTGAGGATAAGTAGTGTGGAAATTGAATGAAACAAATATTTTATGTGTGTAATGGTCTGTATGTGTGGGTAATGGTATGCATGTGCATGATTGCTTCCGTTTATAAGTAATAATATGACAATTGAGTTATAACACAGTTTGGAAAATAATATCACATACTGAGTCAGACTGCATTAATGTCGTTCTCAATACTGCTCAAAGTTGGTGGGGTGCACATTTACATGCGGGACATGTGTTATATACGTGGGCGGAGGGCCCTAAAGCAGGCAAGCGTGGCAACTCTGACGGTGACAATATTTCTTTGTTGTGACTTGGCGAGCTTGGGAGAAGGTGATGGAGACGTGGATCAGAGAGGTCGGTGAACGTGGCGTGGAAGTTGAGAGCCGTGAGGTCAGTGGGCGAATTAAAGGCGAGTCTACAAGATCCGTGGGTATAAACATAGTCCCAGGGCAAAACCAAGAATTCGGATATCATGCAACAAGAACAGGAAGTAACGCCAGAATGCACTGACAGTAAACTGATAGAGTCCATCCAGCGACGTGGTTAACATTGTCACATCTGTTCTCTTCTCAGTTCTTCAGACCTCACAACATGTTTTCTCAAACTGTGAAAACGAATGAAGCAAACATCATAGCATTCTTTTTCTTTTGCCAACCATTTCAATTTTTTATCTGGATTTTGTCAAACATTGAAAAACAATCATTTAGACATGGATTAAGACATCAAATATGTATGATGGGATGCTGCTAATCCCCCCCAAAAAGCTTTTTTTCCTCCTAAATAATGTATAGGCAATGCACTGTACAAATAATACTCCCGAAAAATAAACAATGGTGATCATACATCCCACCTTAAACATGTTATACAAATAACAATCTCTATGTACACAGCATGTAATAAAGAACTTCAGCCAGGCCCTGTTGGAAAACAAAGTACACAGTACTTTTCAGTGTTGCAAGGCTTTGGACTTTTAGTCAATAAAAGTGGGCTCTAACTTCAGCAATGTCCAATGTGAGGGTCTGTCTATCTACTTGCCTATCAAAGTTTCTTGTACAAATATGTCATTCATTATTTAACTCATATTCTGTCTAAAATAATGCAAGAACTGATTTACACTGCGGGTGGTCACTATGATGACGCCATTGGCAACAACTACTGTAAAACAACTAAAAATTAATCCCAGATCCTGACAGTTGTTGAAATGAAATGGTTATTTGACAAGTGAGACTGCTTACTTACTTGTACTGAAAATGTGCTTTTTTCCCTCTTTTTTTTTTAATAAACCATGCGAATGATCAGCAAGAGAAGAAGCCAGTTTTCCTATGTTTTATGATGAGGGATCCCTCATTACACGATTATGCTATTGGGTTTCAGTGTGGAGGGTCCAAACTGCAGCATCAGAGTATTCCTCCTTATTGCGATCACTGTCTGAGGTCTGAAGCACCACTCTTGGATTGAAGTGAGCCATCTACCACTAGCTCGGCTTTCCAGTAACTAGGGATTTGCTTAAGGATGCATGGTGAAAGGAAAGGGCGTTAGATTCAGCCACACAGCATGGCAGCACAATTTCTCCCTGTGGAGCACCACTTAGTTGTGTCAAGTTTCATCTCAGCACAAACTCATTGGCGTCGAAATTAAAAGGGAAAAAGGAAAACTCTAGCACCCCAGGTGTTAATGTGTGTATGAAAATAAAAGAGGATATTTGAATCCAGAAAATAGTGAGTCATCGAGACCAAATGTTTTTTTTTCTTTTTTTTTCTTTTTATGTGAACACTCACTCAAATCTGGACTATGTGCCTCTGTCAAGCATATGTAGCATATGCCTGTGAGTGTGAGTGCTTGTTAAAGGCCTTAAGAAGCAACCTACTGATGCAAGTCCCACATCCATGCTATCGGTACACTAGTGATGTGAAGGAAGTCAAGGTCAAACCTCGGCCTCAGATGTCACTCAAACCTTAAAGGTCACTCTACATGGCTTATTCATCATGTGATGCATTTTGCACCAATAGCATTGCCATGAAGAGAATCAGTGGAGGGGTCTGACTAAAAATGTGGTCTAAACCCCTTTTATTGTGGCAGTGAGCGAAATTGAAAGAGAAAAAGCATCTTGAAAATGGAGCTTAGTTAGACTTTGATGTGGACTATATTTTAAGAATTAGACAATAAAAAAACATCTTGACATTAAAAGAGGACCCTTGAATAATTTTGTAAACACTATCAATCAAGTATCTGCATCAATGTCCTTCTTCAACTCAACTCAATTCAGCTCAAATGTACAGAACCACATTAATTTTAGGGCACATGTGTCAAAGTGACGGCCTGGGGGCCAAATCTGGCCCGCCGCATCATTTTGTGTGGCCAGTGAAAGTAAATCATGAGTGCCGACTTTCTGTTTTAGCATCAAATTAAAATGAAGAGTATAGATGTATTTACATTTCCTGATTTCCCCCTTTTAAATCAATAATTTTCATTTTTAAATCATTTTTTCTGTGTTTTTATTTCAAAAATCATTTTGTAAAATCTAAAAATATATTTTAAAAAAAAGGTAAAATAAACATTGTTTTAGATCTATACAAAAATGAATATTCAGGGCTTTTAATCCAGTCATATTAATCTATTCATAAAAAAAATCTAAATATTTTATCTAAAATAGTCTCCTCTTGAATGGACCAGAGGTCAAATTGTGACTTGGATGTAAAAGCATTCATATAAAATAAAATAGAAATAAGGGTGTGAGCACATTTTTTAAAACGGTATGTTACGAGCCTAAATGGGATAAGTTGCAAAACCCATCACCTGACTGACAGGCTCCCCACCCCTCGGGTAAAAGCACACCAAGTAAAACAACTGTCAACTGGACATCTGCCATGGTTTCCAGGCAACTCAGAAAAACAACAGGAAACATCAGCGGGGTCCCATCACCAATTGCGATACGAAAAAAAGGGACACTGAGTGGAGAAATTAGTGAAAAAGAGAGGAAGCAGACAGGAGTTGATCCCATTCGACCCCTTGCACCTCCACTCCCAAAAATAAAATGTACTCAAATAATGGTGTGTTTGCCTTGCTGTTCTGTTAAAATAACAGACATACACAATTGGATAAAATGGGGCTACAAAGTGGTATGATTAATTAAATGTAGTAATCCATGTGGTTCACCGCACTTAAAAAAGAACGATAGTTTGGCTTTTCTCTAAAAATGTTCATCTACACTAATACATTTACTTACAAAATTGGTTCCAGAAGTGGTTTTGTTACATAATTTGTTTTTTTGCAAAAAGAGATGCATTTTACTGTTAAAAGTCTTAATCTTAGTCTTAAAACTACTTACTAAACCCTTCAAACGTGATGAAAAGATACCACTTTTGGCCTCATGATGGTGTAGAGGTTCACTAGCCAGACAATTTGAGATAGATTTTTCCCATTGTGGTGTTCATAACCTGAATATTTTAGTATGTAGGGACATTTGTGAGTCGAGGTATCATTGTATTATTTTATTGTCAACTTGTATCAGAGACATTGTAGTGAAGAATAGTCATGGTAAGCTTTCAAATGTAAAGATAACAAATGACAAACAATAACTTGGACTTTGAAATGGGGAAAATGCTCACCTAGAGAAATATCGGGATGAAGGAAAATTAGTTCATATATAAACGTACTTTGTGACGGCCCGGTGGATTGAGTGGTTAGCATGTCGGCCTCATAGCTCTGGTGTCAGGAGTTAAAATCCAGGTTGATCCAGGTGTTGAGTTTGCGTGTTATCCCGGGGCCTGCATGGGTTTTATCTGGGTACTCCAGATGGATGCTAGGCTGTTCGTACACTCTAAATTGCCCCAAAGGTATGAGTGTGGTTGTGAATTGTTTTCCGTCTCCTCGTGCCCTGCAATCGGCAAGCCACTGATTCAGGGTTTCTCCTGCCTCTGGCCCAAAGTCAGCTAGGGTATGCTCCAGCACCACCCAGTGTGCCGAGTTAGGATAAAGCGGTTCATAAAATGAATGAATGAACAGCATACTTTGCCTGAAGTGATGATTCTGCCCTGTAGACTCAAATGAGTGGCCACAGTGGTGAAGATGAATGTGAACAGTTATGGGACCTAAAAATATACTGTACTGTAGCTTCCTCTGTGTTACCTTTGTCAAGGTGCCATTCCAACAAATTTTGAAAAAAGAAATGGGAGGTGGAACGTTGGGTTCCCCTAAAAAATTCAAAAGGCTTTTCTCCAAACATAATAAACCAATGCACTTAAAACCCACAAACTAACACGTTAAAAGCTGCCTCACTGCAAACTTTACAATAATTTTAAATGATAGCAAGGCACCGAATTTATTTTTGTATTTTTAGGTTGGGAATTGTTCACACTTGATCATTCTATACAAACTGATTAATCAGGTTATGTCTGACCTCAGTGTCTCATACAAACCTGGATTAAAGATTCAGATTCCTGTATTGTATGTATTCACTGGAGTCATGATTACTTCAACAGTAGTGTAAGAACTAATATGTATTGTCATGAGAAAATTATATATTTCATTATTTTAATTGTATATTATTTA
The DNA here is from genome assembly GCF_051989575.1 of Stigmatopora nigra. Taxonomy (NCBI): domain Eukaryota; kingdom Metazoa; phylum Chordata; class Actinopteri; order Syngnathiformes; family Syngnathidae; genus Stigmatopora; species Stigmatopora nigra. The sequence continues at coordinate 3,969,749 of NC_135514.1, forward strand.
ATTGTGGCTTTGTGAACTATTTTAATGGTCAATCTACAACCACTTAACATTTCAAAATGTGGTGGCAAGGTGGCTGAATGTTTACCACGTCATCATCACAGTTCTGAGATCGAGTTCAATCACTGGCTCCTTGTTTGCTTCTTGTGTGGTGTTTGTATGTTATCCACATGCCTACGTGGGGTTTTCTCTGGGTGCTTGGTTTTCAAAAAAATACAAATAAATAAATACATTTTTGAGGAATACAACTTTTTATTTGGGACAACTTAAAAACAAGTTTGCTTTCATTTAAAAGTTTGCTCCTTGAAAAAATTAATGCTTTGATCATAACAAGCACTGAATTATTGACATTTAGGATGATTTGGATACGTTAGTTTACATGAAGTTAAATCTTTCATGGCAAAAATATATTATTCTCGTGGTACAAGATTGAAAATATTTGTCATACTTGTGTTCTTAGTTAATATATTTTCTATTTTTTTTCACCGGATGAGTGACCTTGTGCTTCTCACCCGTGCACTTGATATTTAAGGAAGCTTGTCACCAACAGTTGTTGTTAAATAACTACCTCGCTTACGGCTGTGGGCATCTTAAGTCTCCTTCGACTTCTCCTGCCTACATACTGTTGTCTTTACTATGTGAACATTGTTAAAGTTTGCATCCTTAGTATACTTGTGACGGCCTGGTGGGCCGATTTCTGGGGTTGAGGGTTCAATGCCAGGAAGTTTCTCACTGTGTGGAGTTTGCATGTTCTCCTCTGCCTTACCTGGGTTTTCTCTGGGTACTCCAGGTTCCTTCCACATCCCAAAAAGAATGCCTGTAGGCTGGTTGAACACTACAAATTGCCCCTCGGTGAGTGTGAGCATGAATGGTCTGTCTCCTTATGCCCTGAGATTGGATTGCCACCAATTCTTTCCTGGTGTTTGAAATCAGATGGGATAAGCTCCAGCAACCCTTGTTTAGAAAAAGTGGTTTAGAAAATGAATGAATGTCTGCATTAAGAAGAGAAGAGTGCATTTATATTTAGACAGAATTTATCTTATCATTTTGTGTGTTACTGAAACTGTAAAGAATGTCAACCGCGTTGGGCAGAAAAAGAATCCGACTGTTGAATTATTAGTTTATTATCACCCTGGCAATAGGGTACTTTTCAAAGCTCTTGCTTGACTAATCATCTGTGTTGAAGTAGGAAAAGAGTCTCATCGGTCAGATATCTTTGACCTACACAAGGTGTTATTGTCCACAGGCTCGAATTAGTTGCACATGTGGGTAAGATAAGAATAGCCATCATGGAGCTCTTATCAAAACTTACACTGTCAGCAAAATAAGAAGTAGAGAGAAAAAAAATAGTCCAGTAATAAGTCATTAGTAAACCAACTAAAAACATTCAAGTCCTGCAGAACCATTATTGCTTAGACATTAACAAATAATGACCAGCCTCAATAGACCTATATGATTTTTTTTCTTTAACGTGATACTCAAATTATTTCGCTTTTACCAGCGATACTTTACAATTTCAACCTAAAAGAGGAACAATTTACAAATCCTTTGAAAGTGTATAGCACTTTATGGTCTAATAACTCACTTCTCTTGCCAATGTGTCTGCACTTTTTTGGGGTCGGGTAAATTATGAGGTTAATTCGCGTTTCTACAAGTGAATAAAAAGTGCAGTTTCAAGTACTAAGCTAAACTCTTTAGTGTAGCAATAATATCAATCAATTATTCTTTTGGGGAGATGTTATGTCAAGGAGTGTAATATCCTTTTTCCTTGCATTCCCCCTAAAAAAAGGGTCATGTGACGATGACAGTTCTGCTTCTTTGGTTTACAGGCCAGACAAGTATGCTACTTCCTGTTCATAAGAGGAATCTCAGAAAAACCCAGTAGCTAAACATACTGCAGAGTCCAGACACGCCTAAGATAGCTCTTAGCAGTTCTCTATTAGAAGCAATGAAGTATGCTCCACACAGCTATTTTTTAAAGAAGAAAGAAGGGGGAAGTGAAGTGATTAAACTATTCACAACTTACCCAAAATGTTCATTTAAACACATCACCAGTTATATATGTGAGAAATAAAAAAATGCAAAAGATAATGAGTCATCATGTCTGTGGTAACAGTTGCTAATGATGCTGGTGATAAATAACCAGGATGAGTGAGAAAAAAAGTTATAACGACTTCATGAAATGTATTAAAAGCTGTCTGAATCACATTGTGGTTATTTTATTTTTATTTTTTTATTTTTTTTTTCAAGATAATTATAGAGTAGGGAACTCAAGATGTGCACATTTTTTCCGAATCTATCTGAAACAAGGATTAGATGCATGTAACGAGACAGAAGAATAAAGAGGAGAAACATAACATTTCCTAAACATTGGTTGTGTGTTAAGCATTCATGTTTGTGTAAACATCATTCTTAACCAAAAGATATAATATGACAACCTTGGCTTAAACTGAAAAGAATACAAGCATTGATCGGTGCAAATGGGTGCAAATCTTTGGGTGAGGTGTAGTTGTAGCCTGCTTCCTCAGCCAAACCACACATTAGTTAGGCTGCCAACTACAGTACTATTAAAGCCAACTATAGTCAGAAAAATTGATGTGTATTCCCTCTCCCAGATATACCAAATGCAAAAAGCGAATAACAGTTTGAAAGGGGAAAAAATATTAAGCACATGAAGTATATTCTATTTTGCAGTGCTCGAACAATAGACAATTACTTAATCCAACAAAATCAAGACAAACTGACATGACAAGTAAATGCGAAGGTCACATGTGTCTATTTACCCTCTATGGGCAGTATTCACTTTATGTGAAATATGAGTATGGAAAAGGCTGCTCATAAATTTAAGCATGTTGCTCATGTTCACCACAGTCATGTTGTGGCATTTCTGTATGTGTCTTGTCACAGGCCTGATGCAGGATTATAAATCAATCATTTGTGCATTCATTTCAATTTCAACACCGCTTATCCTTGTTCGAGTCGTGATGTGCTGGAACCTATCCTATGCAGACTTCGGGTGAAATGCGGACCATACCCTAGACGAAGGGTGTCAGCTGTATTTAACGTCAACTGTATTTCACGTGGGCCAGACCTATAATATTTAGATTTTTTAAAAATAAATCGATTAAAAGAACTGCATTAAAACGACTGAATATTCCATTTTTTATAGATCTAAAACAATGTTTATTTTATATATATATATACATACATATATATATATATATATATATATATATATATATATATATATATATATATATATATATATATATATATATATATATATATATATATATATATATATATATATATATATATATATATATATATATATATATATATATATATATATATATATATATATATATATATATATATATATAATATATATATATATACATATATATATTTTTTTTTTATTATTATTATTTTTTTTTATTTTCTTGGACACAAGGAGACAGAAAGACAACCATTCACGCTCACACTTATACCTGGGGGCAATTTAGTGTGTTCATCCACATTACTGACCTAGGATCGACCCCCCGACCCCCAAAAATTGTGGCCAACACGCTAACCACTCCACCACTGGGCCGTACTTTTAATATACCATTCTATTCTGTCCATTTTTTAACATTTCTTTGAAAGTGCCTTTTGGTTCTTCGGCACACATTGTCCCAATCCTTAAAATTTGAATTGGCAGATTATGAATCGCAGTATGGATGCTCCTAAATTTCAAAAAACATTGCCTAGTAGAATGAAATCTACCAAGGGAATTTGTACATAAAATTGAGTCCCAATTCCACAACGACACAGCCAAGCTCTTGACACACTACATATATTAAGCTGAAAAAAACTGATATTACATTTATTTAAATGGGAACAACAAATACCTCACATGGAAATATGCCATTTATACTCTTAATGCTTTGAGATGGTGGACTGTAATGGATTCCCTCAAGGGATAACATGACAAGAAAGAATCATGTAAGTTTCACGGAGAAAAAAAACGGAATCGTGCACATCAGTCTTGGTTCATTTTTTAAAGTGGTAATATGACAGGTGAGCACATGGCTTTAACGCTTTACATCTATTGTTGAGATGCACATTTTAATAAAATATAGACTGCCAATTAGCTTGATGATTTGCTGTTACAAGAAGGGACTCACTTTATTGTTGACGGACACTCAAACTAATGATACTTTGCTCAGTAGCACGGAATCCATCAAGATAAGTCAAAAGACTGCTACTGAACCATGCCACACCACAGGTTTTTAAAACTGCTTGCCAACAAGTGAAAGCTCATCCTGCTGACAGTGCCAATCAGTTGCACAGCTCCGTTTTTTTTTCCTACCGCAGGTTTGTATCATAATTCACGTTGACTATATGATGCTGCTTTTTCATCTTTCAGCTCACACGTGCACATGAGCCAAGCCACAGCTGACGCCAGAGACGGAGCTACTGCGAGCAAAGAAAACAAAACACACTCACTTTCTCTCCCTGCTGTCTGCTTGTACCCACCTCTAAACTACAGTCTGCTTCTGATTATGTGATCATCCATTTGGTTTGCCATCAGGCATTCAAACCGGCAGGATAGTTTTTTTCTTTTCTAGAAATCTGGCCCCTAACCAATATATATTACATAGGAGCTTGTCTAAGCCATGGTTAATCGCTCTTGTGGCTAGCGATAGTCCAATTGCACCGAGGTATGTTTTTTACTTTAAAGTTTTAAATATTTCCACACTACATGTAACCCACATAATGGTGTCTGTATTTTGCCATATACTGTACATTTGTAGTGCCAGTCATTAGAATATGAGTTCCAAGTATCATTATAATGCACATCCATTAAAAAAGTTCAATTTGAATTATTCATGTGAGCTGACAGCTATTTTGCTGAATGATCCATTTTTATAATCCCCCCTGTATTATAATGTCTTTAGGGAACTAATGGAATTACATTTTCAGTAAACAAGTCCTACATGTGGTCTTAGTTATCTCTATTACGTGTACTTAACAATTTCATCAATATTGCCTAAAAGAACTCATTTCTCCATTAAGGTAATCATAGTTTAGCAATATGTGAGGTTAAGGTGATTATTAGTTCAGTTTGTTTTGAAGTAGTACGGTACAATTTAGTTTGTCCGTTCATATCATAACCCTCTTACTTATCCTGGAACAGCTTTTTTTTTTTTTGCAATGGGCAATGTGGGTGACCACTCAAAGCGCAATCCACTTAGGGGCGCACGAGAGTCCTCATCCTAGAATATATATTACCAGTAGTTGTCCAGACTACTATCACTCATTTTCCATTGGAGTAGAGAGTTTACACAGGGGGCATTGCCTCCTCCTAGAGTAATAGAACACAGCACTTTGTATGTGTGCCCACCAGACCGTGTGTTGGTTTATACAGTCCCATGCAAAAGTTTTTGCCCCTTCCTGATTTTGTTTGTTTTTGCATATTCATCACACACACACACACACACACACACACACACACACACACACACACAGGTTTCAGACCATCAAATGAATTTTCGTATGGAAGGAAAGAGAAAATGCCGTTTCTAAACAATGATTTTATTTACCAATGCAGAAAACTTTACAAACTTTTCTGGCCCTCTGTGAAAAAGTAATTGCACCCCTTTTGTTAAATGACAAAATAACTGTGACTAATCACAATTGTAGGAAAGCTGAGTTCAATTTCACAGGCCACACCCACACCAGATTACCACCACATGTGGTGAATCAGGAAAACACTTAAATAGAATGTATCCAACAAAATGACGTAGGCTACAAGATCAGAGCATCATGCCACACGATCCAAAGAAATTCAAGAAGAAGATTAAAAAAGTGATAGACACCTATCAGTCTGGAAAAGGTTAAAAAGCCATTTCCAAGGCTTAGGGGCTCCAGGAAACCACTGTTAGAGCCATTATCCACAAAGCGAGAGAACTGGGAACAGTGGCAAACCTTCTCCGGAGTGTTTGGCCAGCTAAAATTACGACAACTCTTCCAGGAGGTCACAAAAGAACCTAGAAAGAAATTGAAAGAACTTGATGATCCCCCATAATTTTGGAAGAAAATTCTGTGGACTAATGAGTCAAAAGTTGAACTTATTGGAAGGTGTGCAACCCGTCACATTTGGCAAAAAAAATGGCGCAGCATGGTGGTGGCAGTGTGATTGTCTGGTGCTGGTTGCCTTCCTCAGGACGAGGGTCACTTGCTGTAATTAATGGAGGAATAAAGTCTGCTGTCGACCAGCAAATTTTAGAATGTCTGGCCCTAAATCCGTACCCTTAAACTTCAGCACTCTTGTAGCATGCAGCATGACAACACACATAGCGCCCGAGCCATATAAGAACCACATACGGCTCCGAGCCATATGCACCTATCAAAAGAGCCACATACGGCTCCCGATCCATATACACCTATCAAAAGAGCCACATATGGCACCCGAGCCTTATGCAACTATAAAAAAGAGCCACATACGGCTTCCGAGCCATATGCACCTATCAAAAGAGCCACATATGGCTCCTGAGCCCTGGGTTCCCTACCACAGCCCCAGACATTTAAAACAGAAGTCTCCAAACCGGTCGTCGAGGGTCCCTGTGGGTGTAGGTTTTTGTTCCAACCAATCCAACACAAACAGTTAAACCAATGAGGTTTCTGCTGAAAAAAGAAGTAACTGACTGCAATCCACTAATTGCACTTCTAGAATACCAGAGTGGTGGAAAAGTGTCCTCTTACAGGTTGGAATGAAAACCCGCACCCACTGTGGCCCTTTCTGGAATGATTTGGGGACCACTGCATTAAAACGTCTAAAGCAGGTGTCATTGGTAGTATACCTTTTAAGTCAGGGGTGGCCAAGTCCGGTCTTCGAGAGCCCCTTTCCAGTCTTTTCATGGCTACTTCCACCATCACACCTGAATCAAATAATTAAGTTCAGTATGAAGCTTCTGGACAGCCTGCTGATGAGTTGATCATTTGATGCAGGTGTGGTAGAGGAGGGAGATATGGAAAACACACTCTAAGTCAGCTCCCCATCTCATATCATTTTCTGAACTGCTTTATCCTCACTAGGGCCACGTCGCGGTCACTTTGGGCTATCATAGTAATACCATTATTATCAGTTGTTGGTCATTAATGTAACTGGTATGTTGAAATGGATTAAACGTGTGTAGACAAACAAACACAAAAAAGTGAAGATGTGCGCGCGCACTAATATACACAAACAATGAAACATTGCACACAAGAAACCCACGCACACGCGCGCACTTTGGGATCTTGCGTTGGAAACCGTCGCTCCGACCAGGAGCTCGCAAGCCGGCTAGCCGGCGTCATGGATGGGCGGCGCGCTGACGGAGATCGCAGGGTGTTTTCCAGCTTTAAAAGAACCAGAGACTGCCCCTTTGACAAAGCCGCGCTGCGTCATCGACCTGGGGAGACTCTTGCTGGAGAACTTCAATGGCCATACGGCAGAAGAACGCACCTCAGCCTTATTAGTCTCATCATCTCATTCATTCGGCTAGTACTCATCCGATGTGTAATACTCGTAAATAATCAAGTCCATCACGTTGCTGCAAATTGGTAGTTGACTTGCGATTTTATGATCGAGCGCGCACTATATGATTCTTGACTCTCAGCCGGAGAAAGTTGTGCACCGCTTGTTGAATGCAGGATACTCCGTTTGAGCGTCTTTTCCAAGCGCAGCTTTGAAGCTTCAGCCAGCAAGGAGTTCAATCGTCTCTCTCGCCGAAATGAAATCTGCAGAAGAAGGTAAATTCGCAATACACGAGTTTGCCATGTGTTGATGTCTGGCGTTGCTTGCGTCTAAAGAAACTGATATAGGAATCATCCTGGCAACCATCATTTGTCAACATTTCCTGACACGATAGCAGATAAATGCACATCAGTCTTGAATTACCTCAAAAAGTATTATTGTATCTTATCCATTTATAAAGATGAAGTGAATTTGGTATGCCATGCAACACTTCGAGTTTAACATTCAATGTAGTGAATTTTGCTCTATGAAGTTTCATAGAAACTATCTGCAATATTGGGTGTCAATATTTGTTATTCACAGATTTTCCTATACATTTTATAGATGCTTATATTACACCCAGCTTCTAAAATCTAGATAATTATTAAATGTAATAAATATTATGATAAAAGTATGAAGGAATATGTAGGAAAGCAATTAAGTGTTGATAAATCGAGCAATTAGTTCTGTTTGCAAGAGGCATACGGATTCATCCTCCCTTTTCTTTTCTTTTTTTAAACACAAATGATCTTGCAGCCTTAATTCATGATTAATGCTGCAAAATTTCATTGGGTACAACAAACGTCATTGATAGTTTGCCTTGTGCGGTTTCCAGTGCTGATGTCAGTGGCTTTGCAGAGTTGGGATATCATTTTGACTTTGATATTTCAGATGAACGGGTGCGGGTTTTATTATTATTCATTTTGGACTCAAATCGTCTAATTGGTAACAGATGTTTGCATGTGTGCGTGAGTAAATCTATGTCTGCTTGCGTGTGCGAGAGAGGCATAGACTTGTGTCTTTTTAGGGATGCCGAGTAGCTTGCTTGGCAGAGTATCATACTTAACCACTCACAGCCTCCTCAGCAGTATTCCGCCAAAGTCTGCTTTATTATCTCACAACTTCACAAGTCCAACGCTAAAAAGCACACATCCTATTGGGGTCCTGCCATAGACTGCACTCAGTCTGTGTAATAAATAAGGGCCTGGGATTCTTTGCTCAAGAAGATACAGATGGCTTCTGTGGGCAACCACCTATCTGTCCCTGAGGTCCCGTCGTTCTTAACCAACAGTAGACCACAATCCCTGTAGACAGATATATTCATACTTTAGGCATGCATGCTTGGTTGTGCTAAAAGTGCTTTTTAAAAAAAATGGCATAAATGGGAACATTTGGACGGAAGATATAGAGTACATCACGTCACATTGTTTATTAATATACTGTTGCTTAGATGATGTTTAATCACACTTTAATGAATAGCAGACTTACACAGGGTCCCGTAGAAGGACTTTAAATCGGAATATGTTCATTCATTTTTGTTATTAGTATGACCGATGAAACCTTAAAAATTATGCAAAATGATTTGGGAGAGAAAAAGTGAAAAGCAACATTTGGTGGAGTATTGTGTGAAGGAAGAATGATGTGTTGTGTATAATGGCAAAATGGAAAATAAACTGCTGAAACTTTTAGCAAAGTAAGTCAGGCTTAGAGTAAGGAGGTGTGTCACACTGGGTGGAGTGGGCAGGCACAGTATGTCATCTGTTGGTCTTGAGAAGAGCATAAGCCAGAAAAGCAAAGCATCAGAAGAGATTAAACTGGACACCTTTTAAGGGATATAGCGATGAGTTTTCAAGAAGATCAAGAATTCAATTTGAGTTATATGTTTGAGCACAGCCAGTGTGTTTATCAGTCTCAGAGAGGTGAGTTATGAAAATGCATTTCTTAAGGAAATTTATACTTGTTGGATTTTTACTTATTGAAAATTACTACTCTTTGTAATATTATATAAAATGTTATATATCCACCATTTTAAAGTAATAAAGAGCAAGAATTCAACTTGAGTTTTATGTTTGCGCTCAGCCAGTGTTTATCAGTCTCACAGAGGTGTGTTATTAAAATGCATTTCTTCCAGTAATTTATACTTGCTGGGTTTTTACATATTGAAATGTATTCTTTGGAATGTTACGTGACAATCATATGTCAAATATTTTTAAGTAATTTGAAGTGCTTTGCCACACTGACTCAAATACAATGTGCACATTTTCTATTGAAGGATTGAAGTTATCTGATTAGCTATACTGCATGTTGCACTATTATCTTAAAAATCTTAATGCACTTCTGGGATAGGACACTTGTATAAAAAAATGGCACAGCATCAATTCTGGGAAAAAAAAACAGACGCACTATCAGATATCCATTTTTAACCACGACCCCATATTCATAATGTGGTGTGTGACAAAATTCATAATGCACAGCATGGCGTTGAACAAATGACCAATACCAAAGGGGAATGTCCCTGATTGGCACACTGACTGAATGGTGTCTACTCTTTGACAGGTTCCCCTTATCGACAATATTATAAAATTCATGAATCACCCTTACAACTGTTGATGTATCAGCAGCTATGTGGCAGAGAAGGAAAGCCAAGAAAAGGGGTGCACAACTCTGGCTCTTGAGGGCCTTATCCAGGTTGTTTTCCATTTCTCCTTCCTCTATCACACCCGAATCAAATGATCAACTTGTCAGCAAGCTATCCAGAAACTCGGTAAAGGGTCAGCCCGGCGGATTGGTGGTTAGCGTGTCGGCCTCACACTGGGGGACCTAGGTTCAAATCCAGGTCGGTCCACCTATGTGGAGTTTGCATGTTCCCCCGGGCCTGTGCAGGTTTTTTTCTGGGTACTCCAGTTTCCTCCTTCGAAGACATGTATAGTAGGCTGATTGGACACTCTAAATTGACCGTAGATATGAGTGTGAGATTTAATGGTTGTTTGTCTCCTTCTGCCCTGCGATTGGCTGGCAACCAATTCAGGGTGTCCCCCGCCTCTGGCCCAAAGTCAGCTGGAATAGGCTCCAGCCAGCCCCCCCAGTGAGGATAAAGCGGTTCAGAAAATGAGATGAGATGAAGTGTGGGTTGGTAGAAGGAGACATGGAAAACCGGGTGAATAGGGGCCCTCGAGGACCGGAGTTGTGCACCCATGGTTTATAAGAATTTAGTCTCTTTGTGTTGTGTGTTGTTTATATTGCATGCTCTCTTGTACTTGTGCCTCCGAGTATGAGTGTGTTATGCAGCAGCAGCTTCTATTTGACTTAATCATAAGCTCAGAGCGAAACGTGAGTGCTGTCAGATTTCCATAGGGGAGGGCCTAATTCACTCACTGAGTGATGCAATCAATCAAATAAAGCATCCATCAGTCTGCTGCTGGATGGATTCCTGTAGTGCACATTTGACAGTAGGGAGTGCCAAGCCGAGTCTTAAATGAACTTATCCCACAAACAGGGTGGCTGTGCAACTCCGGACTACAGATGAACATCATATACAGTAACTACTTTGAAATGATTGCTAAACCTCTCCAGATGTTCGTAGAATAAAGAAAGGAGTCAGTCTGTCGCTTGCAAGATTTGTATGGGAGTATTGTTTGCACCCATAATCATGGCTAATTATTGCTATAGTATAATGACTCTGGGCACCTTAGTCTATTGGGCACACATGTTTCTATGATCAAAATGTTCTTATTTATTTTCAGATGCATTCAACTATGCACCAAATGTCACCCTCTCTCTTCCACTTGGGATGGGAAACCCATGTCTGGCCACTCAATACCACACCTTACAGTCCAGCCCTGTTATCTCTGTGACGTCTTGCCATCAGTCAGGCTACAGCTTCCAAAATGACAACCATGTGGCCCCAGGTTATTATCTACCACATGCCGTAAGACCAAATGGAGCTCCAGCCCTGGAAAGTCCTCGTATTGAAATCACTGCCTACAGCCAGTGCACTGAAGCTCCAGTGGAAGAAAGAGGCTGTGATGACCACATCATCAAAAGAGGTGTTAACTCCATTGTGACATTAACACTGCCTAGTGGAGATGGCTACCGAGATCCCAGCTGCCTTAGTCCTGCGAGCAGCATTTCATCACGCAGCTGTAACTCTGAAGCATCCTCCTTCGAATCTGGCTTTTACAACTATGATAACTCTCTACAGAATTCCCCCTGGCAGTCTCCCTGTGTTTCACCCAGGGGCTCATCTTCACTTTTGTCTTGTCCCCATGCCAGTGGCCCTGCAGCCTCCCCTCACAATTCACCCTCCACATCTCCTCAGATTGGAGCAGTGGCTGAAGAAGGCTGGCCAGCTCAACCTCGCGACTCAAGGCCTAACTCTCCTTCTTTCAATGGAGGCGGTGGATGCAGCATTATCAACAACGCTGCAGTGGGCAAGAGAAAGTACAGCTACAATGACAATCCCTACCACCAGACATCCCGTTCGCCACACCAATCGTCTACCCCTTCTCCACATGGGTCCCCTAGAGTCAGTGTCACAGATGAGAACTGGCTAGCCAATGCAAACCAGTATACCAACTCTGCGATTGTGGCTGCAATCAATGCTCTGACTACAGATGGAATGGTAGACATGGGGGAAGGGATTCCCATTAAGACCCGAAAGTTGGTAGACCATTCACCTTCCATGAGCCTCAAGGTGGAGCCAAGTGGAGAGGAACGCAGTCATGAGGGGGAAATTAGTCCCGACGAATATTCTTCCCGCCTCATTTTAAAGAAGGAGAACTACTGTGGAGGCTTCTTGGAGGTGCCCCAGAATCCTTATTCCTGGTCTAAACCCAAACATTACCTCAGGTATGTAATTCATCTGAAAATTTGAGGTTAAAAAAACACCTAGTCAGATTCTTAAAAAATAAAATAAAAATATAGAGGAACTCCTCCCGAGGAACCGTGACCAAAATCCATTTTTTAGGTACAATATTTCCCTTCACATTTGTTGTCCTTTTAAGATATTAATTTTATTTCTCAAGGCATTATTATCCATGCCAATAGCACACTTTCCTGTCGGAAATAAAGTGTTTGATTATGATTGTGAGTAACAGGAAGTAGGAGTGACAGGCCTGGCTGAAAAGGAAACAGTCTGTGGGTTAATCAGGCTTCTCTCTGCGGCGGTCTGTCGCGCCATCAGACCATCTCGTTTTGTAGCCTCGGTGATGTCATGCTCCAACCGGACAGATAAAGTCTTGTGGTGGGAAATCAGTTCGTTTTGGGTCAACAAACAGTACAAGTTGCCCAAATATGCCAGAGAGTGATTTCAGCTGACCCACCTTTCAGGTCAGGGATTCCACATTTACCATTGTCTGAGACGTGTTTGTTTTGGTTAAGATATCGTTGCAATGAACACATGGGAAGCACCTAACCCTCCACAGAAAGAACAATGATGTTGAATGAGGCCAGTTTGGGTTTTAAGAGTCAGACATCATGTCACAGCACCCCATTACACTGTCTTACTCTACCGTCTTGGGTAAAAAAATCCATTTTACTTATCAAATTGAAATCAATCGGCATTCTATCAACAAGGCTGAGTGACGGTGTGTACGTGCAATATTTGTTTTTGTAGCCCAGAAATGTCATTCCTCCAATCTCACAAGCACACAGTGCCAGTTTCCACTTGTGACAATATAGTATTAACACAGACAAGTTTTAGCCAGAAAAGTATGATCTATTCTTTTAATAAAAATGAGACACATCGTTACCCAGGCATGGAGGATTACACATGATTAGATTTTAAACCATGATGAAATGGAGAGGGATTAAGACAGTCTGAATTACACAAAGTGTCCAAACTGTAGGATAATTTAAAGCAAGGTCAAAACTTTTTGACATAGATTACTTTGACAGAACTGGGGCTTGTGGAAAATAAGTGTCAAAACTCGAGCAGTTTCATTGGATATAATAGAGGGTAAAGAAAAGACTAATGTAGAGAGACCTATAACCATATGTCACATGCATGCAGTAGGTTGGAAATGTTAAACAGAGCAGTTTTCTCACGTTGTAATTTCTTTCATGATTTTGAATGAAGTGTGGACAGTTTCAGAAATCATGCCAAAATTAATCTATAATGTGCAACATTATTGCAGCCCATCCCTGCCGGCACTTGACTGGCAGCTTCCATCATGCTCTGGTCCATACAGTTTACAGATCGAGTTACAGCCAAAGTCCCACCATAGGGCTCACTATGAGACTGAAGGCAGCCGTGGAGCAGTCAAGGCTCTATCTGGAGGCCACCCAGTTGTCCAGGTATGTTGACTACACTATATTCTCAGAAAACTGGTTCTGGTGTAAAGGTATACATAGTAGTATATAATTATTAGGCATTTTTAGGGATAAACTCACCATTGTTCGGTCCATAAGCAAGATGGGACATATAATATTAGGGTGTTGTTTCTAAGTAACAAGATAATCTCCAAGATTTCATTACATCCTCACTTAAATAGGGCAAGAAATTATCGCTAACAACATTTTTCACTTGCAAGCTACTAAGAAATTGACAGGGGACAAGGAGACAAACAACCATCCACACACACATTCATACATGGTAGCAATTTAGTGTCCAATCAGCCTACCATGCATGTTTTTTTTTAAATGTGTGAGCCCGAGGAGAACATGCAAACTCCACTTTCTTAGTTATTCAATTATGAAAGTTACTTTTTTACCTTACTTTAAAAGAAAATATAATACAGAAGATGATGATTTTATAAAGGGCCTTCATTGTCCAGAGAACCCAGAGAAAACCCATGCAAGCCTATAGAGTAAATGCAAACTTCATACAGTGAGTACCGACCTAGAATCGAACACTCTACCCCAGAATTGTAGGCCGGCCACTCGAACGCCGGGCCAGCGTTAATCAAAAAAATGAAAAAACAAACAAGAAAATAAAAGTCTTATAGAAATTAGAGCAGGCCTGTTTATGATTTTGCACTTCAATTTGTTAGTGCATTTATTGTTTCATGCTTAAAAATCATATTATTCATTCATTTTCCATACCACTTCTTCAAATTCAATTTCTATAAATGTCAGGTTGCTGCTGAATGTCTTAGTATCAAACATACAGACTCAATTAGTATAGATCAGGACTATTGCTGGTATGCTTGGCAAACACTTCAACAGCCCGTTAGTCTCGACAACAGCAAAACCAAAAGCTTTTTTCACACTGGGCATCTTGGTTCATACAATATACTTATATAGCTGTACAATTATGTGAGGAAGGACGTTAAATAATGTTAACTCATTCACCACCATTGATGGTGACGGATGACTATTCCTTAAAAGCTGGAAGGGCTAGGGAACAAACTTGTATAAGCACCATTGACAGTGACAGACTCTTAAGGTTGGCAGTGAATGATCAAGGTCAATGAGAGCTAAAAGTAAAAAAGGAATTATTCACAAGAATTGATTGAAAGATATTAAAATGTTGAAATGTTGAGCATAAGATGTTCTAAGCCATGTGCACAATGTCAAAAGAACTCGTCAGCTGTTTTTTTGTTTGAAAAAAACTTAAATGAACAAATACTTCCGTTTTAAAAAGTACTGCCCGTCATGATGCAAAATTAAGGCATCTAAATTATTTTAAATATTAATTTTAAAAATGTATTTTTTTTCACTGAGACAAAGAGGTCAGTGCTTTCTAACCACAAATGTTGACATTTCTGTATATTTCTGTAGGTGATATACAAAATACATCTTTGAGAGCAATTATATGCCTCATAAGATAATGTGTGAGTGGATAATTGGGATTTCACATGGAAATTGAGTCACCGTGGAAACAATTTGCCTCATGTCAATTGCAAGGAAGATCATTTTATATTCATTCATTCATTTTCTCTATCGCTTATACTCACAAAGATTGGAGGGGATGCTGAAAGGCAGAAAGACAACTATTCACACTCACACTTATACAAAGGGGCAAGTTAGAGTGTTCAACCACCCTACCCTGCATATTTTTGGGATGTAGGAGGAAATCGGAGCATCTGAAGAAAACCCACGCAAGCCGGGGGAACATGCAAACTCCACACAGGAAGGTCCTGGGAGGAAACCCTTGATCTCAGATTTTTTATTTTTTATGAATGCATTAAATTAATGTAGGACACAGTCGTTATTAGCACGTTCCACTTTCTCATGCGGCCACTTTGGCCAATGAATTGTCCAGCCCTGAGCAAGAGGGTCTGCTATAAAGACAATGTACACTGTCTATTCAGGGCATCTGAAGTTAGAATTTCTTTTATTCATTCTTCCAGTTTTATTAAATGTGTCTTCATTTGTGTTGTTGTCATCACGAAGGATAGGGCATGTCATATTCCCCAGTGCCCTGTGGTAACGAGTGGCAGGCGGTGGATGGGTGAGGTGCAGTCAAGGAGAATAAGTCAATAATGACACAGGGACACGGGTGTAGGAAGCAGTAAAGGAAGTGTGTGTGCAAAGGGCAGTCTAGTAAGAATGAGAAAGGCCAGAGAGAATTGGCACAGCTGGAGTTTTTTCTTGGTTGCCTTGGGAGATTCTCTGTATCTTACTGATTAAAGTCTTGGTGGCCCGGTGGTTGACTGAGCATAGTTTTAGTCGTTGAGTCAGGAGAGATGTTTTTGGTAAAGAGTCACAATCATGGCATTCTCCAGAGTGCACCTCTCTGCTCTGCATGCTTCAGTGCCCCATCTCAAGGGGAGTTGAGGATGTCACTCCTTTTGAACTGCTCATCCTTCAACTATTTCCCAGATCTACACAAGCATGGCACCTTGCACTCAAGTACATAAATGATGACAGGTACATACACACTGTGAGTGGTGACGTTTGTTAGAAAGCAAAAACAGGTGGGGGAAAAACGACTAGATTAAAAACATCAGGGATACAGTATTTTTGATAGTGCCTTTGAGAAAGCAACATATATTAATATGGAAATGCTAAACTGCCCAGTATTTTTTGTTATCCCAAAAGAATATGTTTCCCCTAAATTGCACCAACAAGGCCTTACACATTCATAAACACAATGGCAAAATTCAGTTCAGCAATGTGTGTGTACTACACTCCATCCTTAGTTTGTGAAGGTCCAATTCAGGTTTATATGTATTGCGCTTAATTAACTATTTACATTTTTTTCGTGTATAAAAGCTTAACGGCTGCCTGGTGGCAACTTTGTCTGAGGCTCAATGTAACTCAGTTCATTTTCCCATTCCCAAACTTTCAAATTCATGCTGGATTCGCACTCCATCATTCATAATACCTTCCCATATTCATAACCTCATGATTTGGACTTTTTCTGATACATACAGCTGCTTTTTCACTTTATTTACAGCAGCCAACTATTGCGGGACTGAAAGTGTCGAGTAATCTATTGGACCCGCTCCGTCATTTCCCAACCAATCTGTTCATTTACCACAAATATTCCCAAAGTCCACAAAATGTTTTTCAAAGCTGTTTCTTGGTAAACCAACAACCTGGTCCATCTATATTCGCAGACATTGAGTGGTGTACTTTTGACTGGAGAGAAACAATGGATGAGGGGGGTGGCTGATGCAATCCATATTGATTTCATTGTAATTATTGTGTATGGGGTTTGATCTAAAATGCGGGTCCTGGTGAAGATGAAGCAACAGCTCTGAGGATTAACCTCGGTCAGGAAACACACAAGACATTCAACAGGCCCTTAGTAACAAAAGACAATAACACCTGTGGAATATTAACCCTGACTTACAGCAGAATTCTGCATATGGCTAGTTCATACAGGATAATGACAGGCCTATAGGGCTTTTTGCCTACCTCAGTCACACATACACAACTTCACTCACTCTCTCATTAAGTCTAAAGCAGCAACAGACACGGTGCAATTTCAACAGGATGTGGCCATCATCCCTGTTAACATGTGCGTGACTTAATACCCATCTCCTTTCCCCTGAACGTATATGTAATAAACATCACATTTGCTGTATCTTTTCTACCACTGTTACATGAAAGACCTCATGGAAATGTGTCTGATTCTTTGCACATGCAAACTCACCTAAGATCCGCTGTTCACTTTTTGTGTCATCCCGCTAATAAATACAACCTGCATTGTCACCTATGTTTGTCCAGTCCAATGTGTATCCTACGTTTCATATAAAGACAGTTGGGAACGCATTAATTTTACATATCTCCAGCAGTAAATGGAGGTTGCCTTTACCTGGAAATAAATACTGAACTTTTGGCTGTTTGATATAAAATGTAATACCACTAGTATAGTTTCCATAGTATTATCTTCATAATAATTTATACTAGTATAGTCTTTCGTTCACCTGTGATAGGCTGCCATAACCTAAAGGGAAAAGCAATAAGGAATGAATAGACAATCAGTTGTTTTTTTTTTAATGAGTGTTTAAGAATTTCTTAAAATGCTGAATTGAGTTGTCAGTATGGCAGGGCGGTTAATTATTTGTTAGCACATCGGCCTCACAGTTCTGAGATCGTGGCTTCAATCTACTTTGGGTTTTGACCTTCCTCTGTAGAGTTTGCATGTTCTGCCCGTGCCTGCATGGGTTTTCTCTGAGTGTTCTGGTTCCCTGTCATGCCCCCAAAAACATGCATTGTGGCCTGGTTGAACACTCTTAATTGCCTCTTGGAATGAATGTGAAGCCAAATGTGTGTTTGTCTCTGTGTGCCCTGCAATTGGCTGCCAACTAATTTAGGTTGTCCCCCACCTACTGCCCCTAGTTGAGCTCCAGCACCCCCATGACCCTGGTAAGGATTAGCGCCATGTTAAATGAATGTAAATACTGTAAATCGGAGTATTTTGACTTTGGAGTAATTTTAGGACAGAGCTACAGCTGTGATGAACACAGATTAAACAGGATACAGCAAACACTGTTTGTGTGCGGCCTGAAGGAAGATGTGATATTGCTGAAAAGTCTGAATCCACTCCTATTTCTCCTCCCCTTCCCCTGCTAAAAGGGGGGTTTACCACTGCTGCTGCTGCTACTGATCTTCTTTTCTCTTTCCCAAATCCCTTCGCCACGTGGACGTCTACACGTCATGACATTTCTCCAGGCAATGATGAAATCAGAAAGAGAATTCCGCCTCCCCAGGCCTGCACAGTGTATTCACACTGGCTTTAAATGCCAATTTTCTAGAAAGTCAATTGGAAAATTATACATACTGTATATTAGACAACTGAAAAACATAATTTAAACATTGTTTATAAGGAAGGAAGGCAGTATCCTTATTGCTGAAATGTTAAAGGGTATATAATAGCTCCTTTGTGCCTTATAAAAGGATGAATGATTTCAAGTCACAAGAGGTGCAAGCGTTCCTTTTCCGTTTGAGCTTGTCACCTTTCCACATCATCACAACTGACCCAGACAATACACCTGCATCCACTTACACAATTAATGCATCACCTGCCATATTTATAATGTTTCGAGTTGACAAATTGCTCAGGCAAACTAGCTTGCAGTGTAAGTTGGAAAAGCTGACAGAGGTGACATTCGTTGAAAATCTACAGGTCAAGCCTCTGTTCAGAATAAAGAGAACCATCAGTTCAAGTAGCAGTAGAAAAAAATAAATAAAGGGAGAATACACTTGCGATTGAGTGGAAACTAATTCAGGGTGTTGCCTGTTGCCCATAGTTATCTCAGGCTGACTGCAGTACCTTTGTTTACACATTTGCGTCGATAAGTGGCACAGAAGATACATGAGACAACAAAAGCACAGCATTGTTAGCTAAATGTTCAATTATGTTGTGCAATATCAAAGAGTATGCTGCATTTCTGAGGGAAGCCTAGTTATATCACAGACTCCACTCAATCACTAACTTGAAATCCCCACTTTGGGAAAAACATGGAAAACTAAAATGTGCATTCTGCTTCACTATTTTAATGGGTATCACAAAAAGTAGTCAAATGGATTGGCTTAATGGCTTTGGGAGAGGGTCAGAGGAGCACATATGTAAAAGAAATAGTGGGAAGTTGGCTTGAAGGGGCTCACAACTCCATCATCGTATGAAGGACTACATGAGTCATTTCCTCTGCACCATGAGCTCACAAGGATTCAAGTGGGAATGCCTCTATCATAGTGCGCTACCACCAAATGAGTGAGGGAATAAATAACCACCCTCCAACTTAATACCCAACCCCTCAATGTATTTCTCCATATGGCCACTTGGCAGTTGAAGTAATAACTGGCGGTCAACAACACATTGAAAGAAAGGGGTTACATTAAATCACCAGGTCCACGCTGGCCCTTGTGAGGATAAAGTGGTTCAGAAAATGAATGAATGAATCCATGCTGTAAGTTTTTTAGAGTAGTATATATAGCTCAGTTGGAATACACAGAGTGAGTTATATTTGCAGTGTGCAGCCACGCTTAAAAATATGGTGGATTTCAACCTAAATTTCTCTTAATTGTGGGAATTATTTTACTTACATTCACCTTAGAAACAATCATAACACTGTTTTATTAATTTCAACTGTAAAAACGGACGGTAATCTGTAATAGTGAACTGACCATTTCAAAATCACGTGTTGTTTATATGAACTTTTACATTACACGTGTGCAAAAATGCGAACATTGCTTATCATGTGAAAAGTTGACCAAAAAGATTTTAATTGAAATCACAAACAATTCTAAAAGGCCCCTTTCATTGCAATTATTCCATTTAATTCAACAATTCAGTTACCTGCCATGCCACTAAGACAGACCAATGAACTGTGTTAGTCTGAATTGCAGACCAAATCCAGTTAGTTGACAAATGGGCATTTTTCTTATTGAAAGTCAGAATGTTTTATCCTAAGCAAACCAGTGCATTATTCAACAATATTTAAAAACATTTGAACTGCAATTTGAACATATGTAATAGCTACCTTATAAATATCCCCAAAGCATGTCCTCAAGTGCGTCGATGAATCACTAATTTCCACAAATGTCAAGTGGCAGACTGTACCTCTGTGGTCCTCTGCCAGCTTTCCTCATCCTCGGAGCTTATCCATACCCTTTCAAAACTAATTATAAACCCATTAATCTGATCGTGTCATAGGTTACATATGGTATTTATTTTGTTAGGTAACTCACTCTATTAGGCCAACAGCCGGCGTCTTTTATTCCTTTCGACAGTACTCCTGTTTTCACTCGGACTGAGCTCAAAGAAAATTGGTCTGAGGTGATGTGCTGGTGTTTTTTAGGGTAATTGACCAATTTGTGTGATTTTGTCAGATGGCCATGGCTTGCTGAGCTTTGGTTTGAGTATGTGATCATTCATAGCAGAAGCCATATAGTCAAGTGACCAACTGAATAGATCCAACATGTCTTTGATGTATCAAATATATAATATCTTAAGTCAATATAGTATATTATTTAGTCCCCTAACCACCACCCCCCTAACATCTGCTCATAACACAGAAAAAGCACTGAACTGTAAAGACTGAGCATATCCTGGGAGGTCTGCAGAAGACAGATGGATTCCAACACAAATCCAGATTTTGGTCTGGTCAGAAATTCCTCATAAAGTATCGCTTGTCGTCTAGAATTTTCAGCCCGGTATAACTGTCCAGATTTCTCTGCCATTATACACTTGGCGAAATTACATAATTGTGTTACATTAGACAGTCAAAATATGATGCATGCTGCTTGGCAGTTACAGATATCATTCATTGTCCAATATTTCAACACCATGATTGAAAATGTTCAATATAGAGTGCATTGTACACACAAATACATCCAAATCACTCACACACATGCACAAGTGCACTCTAAATTTGCAATTACCTTTCACGTAAGTCTTAAAACAGGGTGTTGGCTCTTACCTGGCCCGATTCTTTTCCTCCCAGCTTTATGGCTACATGGAAAGTGAGCCACTCACTCTACAGCTGTTCATAGGGACCGCAGATGACCGTCTCCTTCGACCACATGCCTTCTACCAGGTCCACCGCATCACTGGCAAAACCGTCTCCACTGCCAGTCATGAAGTGCTGCAATCCAACACCAAAATTCTCGAGATCCCACTACTGCCTGAAAACAACATGAGGGCTTTGTGAGTTTACTTATGGCTTATTCACAATTTATCTTTCAATTTCCAAATTTTGATTAGTAGCTCTTACCACAATATAGACAAATCAAAATCTTGTTTCTTTAAAGCAAGGGTGTCAGACTCGAGTTGGTTCGGGGGCCGATTTAACGTCAACTTGATTTCACGTGGGCTGGACCATTTTAGATATAATATTTAGATATTTTTTTTATAAATGGATTAAAAGAACTGGTTTATCAGCCCCGAATATTCAGTTTTTTATAGATCTAAAAAAATATATATTTTAGTTTTTTTTAAATATATTTTTAGATTTTACAAAATGATTTTTGAGCTAAAAACACAAAAATGGATTAGAAAATTACAATTATTGATTTAAAAGGGGGGAATTCGGGAAATTAAATATACATCTATACTGTTCATTTTAATTTGATCCTAAAATAGAAAGTCGGCACTCATGATTTACTTTCCCGGGCCACACAAAATTATGCGGCGGGCCAGATTTGCCCCCCGGGCCGACACTTTGACACGTGCTTTAAGGCATCGTACATTTTTAGCTCTGATGAGATACCGTATTTCTTATATGCTTAATACACCTATATATGTATTAATTTTTACCCAGTAATGTACTGTTTTCTATTCTTTTGGTTTTTTAGAGTGAAATAGGTACATCATGTTGACACGTCATGATAAAAACAGCTGCTTGCACAGAGTGACATACTATTTGAACTTTTCAGTATGATGAATGTCTGGAATGTGTTAATGAAATTGTCCTGTTTTTTTGTTTACCTAATATGATTTAGACATTAACTAAAAAAAATCCACCACCCTCTACAGACCTATAACATCTAAACTATATATCGGATATGAACAATTCCTCATATTCTTGTTGCTAAATATAGAACACTCATATAATAATGTACGCTGTAGGATAAAGGCAAGAGCATAATATAGAGTCCAAAAGTTTAGTCGTATGCTTCTTAAAAGTGATATACGCGTTTCTTTGAGTTACCTGTGATAGCCTCCAGTATCACATGGCCTATATGAAGATAAGCACCTCGGAAGATAAATAAATGACCAAAGGCATTAGGACTATGGTCTAATTGACTTTGAATGGGATTTAAGAACATTTTCTCCTTAGGAAGCCTCCGTTTTCTAAACATTCAAGAGTTTAGAAAACAAATATTAACTTGTCTTCTGATCTAATCAGACATATTTGTCATGTACATTTTTAATTTGTTGTCCCTCTTTAAATGTTGTAAATTATAACATTTATTTTTTATTTGCCACAGAATTGATTGTGCAGGCATTCTTAAACTACGCAACTCCGACATTGAGCTTCGCAAAGGGGAAACAGACATTGGACGTAAAAACACTCGAGTGAGATTGGTGTTCCGTGTACACATCAACCAGCCAAATGGCAGGACCGTGTCCTTACAAGCTTGCTCCAACCCCATCGAGTGTTGTAAGTAGTGCAATCTTTAATATATCTTACACTTTGCTTAAGTTGAGGAATCAAATGTTTAAATTAAAGAAATGCCTATTTTCTGGACCATCTGCGCCCACTATGTTTGCAATCGTCAAAGCAATTTGAAACGTAACAAATTTATACATGATGGCAGATATATCTAGGCTGTGTGACTCAATTTATAGTTTATGTTTCAAAGCATACTGTATATACAGAGCGTGTAGACACACTAAAAAATACTGTATTCACACCGGGAATGTCCATTGTTCGCTTTCTTTGGTTCGCAAAAGATATGTTTGTGTCGGACTTTTTGGTGAAGTTACTTTTCACATTGCAATTTTTACAAGAGGTGTTCCCCTGGCAGTGTGGTTAGCATGTCCACCTCACAATTCTGAGTGAAGGGTTCAATCCCCTGCAGTTTCTGATCTTCCCATGTGAAGTTTGCATGTTTTCTCCCTTGTGGACATTTATCAGGTACTCTGGTTTCCTCCCACATCCCCAAAAAATGCATCATAGGCTGGATAAACACTCTTAGTTGCTCCTAGGTATGAGTGTGAGCGTGAATGGTCGTATGTCTCCATGTGCCCTGCCATTGGCTGGCAACCAATTAAGCGTTTCTCCCAACTATGATCCTTGTGAGGGTTAGCAGTACAGAAAATGAAAGAATGAATGTTTACAAGAGACACAGGATTTGATAAGAAACATATGCATGTGCGAACATCATTCAATCGTTATCAAATGGTAAACTTCAGAAGTAAACAATCGCAGAACTCCAGCTGGCAAATGTTGTTGCTCATATTGATATAGTTCATCTAACTAGAAACATTTGTGGGACAGTTGGCGAATCAGTGGGTAATGCAATGTTGATTTGACATGTAGGCGGCCCAGCGGCTGAGTGGTTACCGCGTCAACCTCACAGTGGGGGTCCTGGGTTCAAATCCAGGTCGGTCAACCTGTGTGGAGTTTGCATGTTCTCTCCAGGCCTGCCTGGGTTTTCTCCTGGAACTCTGGTTTCCTCCCACATTCCAAAGACATGCATGGTAGGCTGATTGGACGCAATAAATTGCCTCAGGTATTAGTGTGAGAGTGAATAGTTGTCCGTCTCCTTGTGCCCTGCGATTGGCTGGCCACCTATTCAGAATGTCCCCCACCTCTGGCCCGAAGTCAGCTGGGATAGGGTTCAGCACCCCCTGCAACCTTAATGAGGATAAAGCGGTTCAGAAAATGAGATGAGATGAGATTTTACGTGTAAATATACAGACAACATTACGTCTCCTCATCACTGTTGAACCTTGAATCATGTTAGCCGACATATCTCTAACCAAACAACCTTTTATAAATGTCTGCGGCTACGGAAGCCTTTTATGTGCAAAGAGCTGTGTGATTACAGCTTTGGAAGCAATCGAGACCACCGTGCTGGCGAGGTCTCGGACCAGTTGTTGGCTGCGCACCATAGTTCACTATTGTGTATTCACATCAGCCCAAAGGTGCGCACCATCAACTTTTTAGTTTTGGTCCGGACCAAAAAGGGCAAGTGTGCATATGCCCTTACTCAGGATCTGAATTCATCAATCTTAAACAACACTTGACTGGCTGTACCTTGGAAGGTTTTGACTCAAGGTTCTCAGGGGGGATCTGACAAAATGGGCCTAGAGGAACGCTATAACACCGCTGTGAGAGTCGCTTGAAATGGGACAAATGAACCGGCATCGGAGTGAGGCAAATAAACTAGCGGTTCCAAACATCTTTCTTGCAAATGTTAGCTCCATCGCCAAGAAGACAAGATTAAACTATGACACGTTGACAACCAGATAGACCTCTGCATCATTTTCACAGAAACCTGGCAAAAGACACACTTTTAGTAGATGATGACAGTGTGTATGGTAAATTGAGGTAAAAAAATAATAATATTTAAAAGAAAATATATCTATATATATACATATATATTTTTTCTTATGAACAAAAAGTAAAAAAAAAAATATGATAATATATATATATTTTTTTTTTCATATCATTTTTTTATATTACTTTTGTCCATTTTTTTGTTTCTGATTTGAAAAAGTGCCACATTTAAATATTATGTGCCTTTACCCTACTTACAGCCCAGCGCTCAGCGCAGGAACTTCCTTTGGTGGAGAAGCAGAGTATGGACAGTTACCCTGCAACTGGAGGCAAAATGATGGTCCTGAGTGGTCTCAATTTCCTTCCTGACTCAAAGGTGGTGTTCGTAGAAAAGGCTCAGGGTGAGTTGCAATGACATAATGTATACTCACCATATCTCAGAGTAAATAACAAATCATCATATGTGCCCTCTTTACTTTCCCTTCACTGGGATTCCCAATATATCCAATTTATCCAATTCCACAGTTCAAAATACTGGAGGTCTTGCCATCAAGCACCATGTGGTGTGTATTTGGCCACTCTATTTTTAAATAAATCCTATTTACATGTTCTAGTTTAAATAGACAGTTCACTGGCACTTCTTACAATTTAATGAATGAATACCATCATATGTCGGCCAAAATCAACGCCTCTTTTTGTCAAAGTCTGTCTTATGCCAAGAGAAGCAAAATTTACCCTCTTCATTTATTTTTGCCTTTTACTTTCTCAACCTACTTGTCTAAATGTTAACGACTGTCAACACTACACTTTCTTCTTCGAGATAATGTGTCAGGTTTGACCAAAACATTTTAAATTTTGTGTTGAAAGCAAATAAAAAACAATACTTGACATGCATTTCCTTCATTGGCCATTCAAATGAAGTACCACCAGACAAAAATGGTTACAAGAAAGGAAAGGGGGTGAATACAAATAAAATAATTCAAATTTAAATGTAAATCTCAATGCTTTTTAAATTGATGGTTATCATTGACTTTGAATTATTAAATACCGTAAGCCTCAACTACTTAATTGCAATATTTTTTATGGGTACCAAGCACAGCGACAGGAAATCACCACTTTTAAAATATCTTTGTTTTTTTGTTTTTGTGTGTGCATCAAGAAAATACATTTTAATTCTTAACTTTTCAAGGGCTATTAGATATTAGGTCTTGACTGATTTAGATTTTTTCGTTCCTCTTTGAACAAGTTACAAAACTTCATTCTAAAATTAAAATGGAGAAATCACCAAAGGGAAAAACCCACTTTTGTTTCACAGTCTAGTCATTTTATAACAGGGGTGGGCAGACTATTCCACAAAGGGCGTTGGGTGCAGGTTTTCATTCCAACCCATAAAAAGGACACCTTTTTCACCAATCTGGTGTTTTACAAGTGCAATCAGCGGATTGCAGTCAAGGTGGTTTTTGTTTTCTGAAAAATGTCATTGGTTAAAGTGTCTTTGCTGAATCGGTTGCAACAAAAACCTGAACCCAAAGCGGCCCTCGAGGACCGGTTTGCCCACCCCTGTTTTATAACAATACCTAATAGAAAATGAAATCATGTCTAAAATGTCAAAGCACCACAGAGCACAGAGAGTGTGATAAATGTGGAGGAAGAGGAAGTGGATTAGCTTGCTCAAATTAAGCTCTTCCTTTTTCTGCCTTTAACTTAGTCATGAAGGGGGTTCCCCCAGAGTACCTTTGTCTAACCCCTCATGCCATATGAGATGTATGACCTCGTGTAGGATGTATTTTCCTTCCTTCAACCACAATTTCTCTTCCTCTCTCAGTGCACTGTTTCCTTTCTGACTCTCTTTTCACAAACAACCCTATACTTTATCCTCATATTTTTCTTACCCCTGTCCTTAATATCAGGTAAAGACATTAAAAAATGTTCAGCTCTGCACTGCTAAACCCTTGCTCGCCATCAACATTTCACTCGCACACTTTCCACCGTCTTGGTGTCTAACAGTAGGAAGAGTGAGGTTGCCTGACTGGTGCTTAGTCTGTTTATATAACCTTTATGACTTACCTCTTGCAGGGTCTCCAAAGTCAAAAGCCCATTACAAACACATTTCATATATATATATATATATATATATATATATATATATATATATATATATATATATATATATATATATATATATATATATATATATATATATATATATATATATATATATATATATATATATATATATATATATATATATATATATATATATATATATATATATATATATATATATATATATATATATATATATATATATATATATATATATATATATATATAAATGCATGGAAAAGTGTTGGCATCCTTCCTTTAAAGAAAGAAAAGCATTCATATGTCAACATTAATAATAATTAAAATATGCGATGGAAAAACAACTACCGAATTGGTCCAAAATCTATATTTTTTTTCTATTTCAGCCCATTCCACACTATAGGTTTGTTTATACAAGGTCACTGAGGTCTGGTCTGAGATTTTTTTTGTCTTTAAAACTTTAAAACTATTCAGATTTCTTTTTATGTTAGCCATTATCAACATCATTCTGAGACAATTTCAGAAAATAAGTCACCGAATATAACTGTACCCGCCCCACTTATGAGTGGATCCAGTGTTCTTTGTATGCTGTATTTTTTTCGTGTGAATGCAGCAATTTTGTGACAAGCCAAACAACCCCACTTATGTCTCATCAGTACAGTCCTACGTAGTCAAGCTTTTTAGATTGTTATTATGTATTTTGGCCAATTACATCACTTTCAAAATACAGCATTTTAGTCACCATTGCAGGTTTTCTTTTTTTGACATAAGTTTAGGCTACCAATAATTATGTCAGTGTCGTGTTCAGTCAAAATGCCCCCCACAAAAAAATGGGAACATTGTATCCACTGTAAAACATGGAAGAAACACTTGAAAAAATTCACTGGGTGCTTTCCCGTCATCATTACAGGGTAACTCGTATCTTTGCAATGCACAATAAAATCCCAATACTTCTAAGTCACCCTGGTATGAAAGTGAATCTTGGTATATAAAAAAGGTACTATTTATAGGTCAACGACATTCAAAAGAAAAATACCAACAATCACAACTAATTAATTGCAAATATTTAATATTTTTTCTTTCGTGAGGCCTAATAAGTCCCCTTTTGATTTTTGGGACTGTACAAGGAGCTGTACCCAGTTGTTTACACTTTTTGTGTATTCTTTGACAAAAAGTTAGCATTCATGTCTGTGTAGGTGCGTGTATGTGGGCTTTTTTCGCGCTACTGGCATGTGCAAAACACATGGCATGTAATCTTAATGTTTTTTAACTACTGTACCAATTATGAGTCACGTACTTACATTTCAAATATATAGTGAAAATGTATTTTGGCAATAAGACAAAAGCTCACACAAAGTTCATATAATTGAAGTGTTTTTGAGTTTTGCTTTTGAAAACTATTAAAGCAGTGTAATGAAAACTAAGTAATCCAATTGTAATCATTAAATGTCTAAGTTTATTCTATATATTGTGTTTTATAAAGTTTGTTACTAACTGCACCCAATACTTGCTCTTAAATAACATAATTCAACATAAAGTGGAACATACTCTGCTTCCAATGCATGTACAGTTAAGCTTTGAAAAAACTGAACATGAATAAGCACCTTCACCCTTATGGTGAAAGTAATCACCTTTGATGGTCAGAATTGCTGTTCCATTCTGTAAATGTACCACAAATAAAGGACGCATGTTTGATTGGCCCTACTTACACAAATCATCCACATTGAGCTTATAGTGTTACATTTCATATGAACTGTCCTTAAAACCCATTCATCCAAGAGTCTATGATTGTTGCCCTCCAATCAGTCACCTTATTTCGGTGGTAGTGTGTGGCCCAATGATCCTTGGAGCTATGTTGTCAGGGTGTTGGACCCCTGGTCAGGCAACCCATGGCCAACTGGTCTGGCGTGAGGGGCCAGACAAAGCATGACTCATAAGACCTCTGATGATGAATGAGACCTTCAAACTTTGTTTTCCCTTGCCCAAAAACGGGTCACCGGGTCCCCCCTCTCGAGCCAGGCCTGGAGAAGGAACATGAGGGAGAGCGCCTGGTGCCCGGGCCTACACCCATGGGGCCCGGTCGGGCCCAGCCCAAAGAGGCTACGTAGGCTCGACCTTCCCACAGGCTCACCACCTGTGAGAGGGGCCAAATTGGCCGGGTGCAACGGCAGTTGAGCTTGTTGGTCTGAACCCTGGCTGCAGAAACTGGCTCTTGGGATGTGGAATGTCACCACTTTGGTTGAGAAGGACCCTGAGCTAGTTCGTGAGGTTTAGAAATCATGGCTTGATATAGTTGGGCTCACCTCTACGCACAGTTTGGGTTTTGGAGATTCCAGTGGGGTTAGTACCCCACCAGGGCTGCTCTATGTCAGCAATTCTGTTCATCACTTTTTTGGACGGAATATCTAGATGCAGCTATGGCATTGAGGAGGTCCATTTTGGTTCCCTCAGTATTGCATTCTTGCTTTTTGCAGATGATGATCTGGTTCTGTTGGCTTCATCAAGCCGTGATATCCAACTCTCACTGGACGTGTAAAGAAATCTGAGACCATGGTCATCAGATGGAAAAAGGTGGCATGTCCCCTCTGGGTTAGAGATGAGGTCCTTCCCCAAGTGGAGGAGTTTAAGTATCTTGGGTCTTGTTCACGAGTGAGGAAAGAATGGAGCGGGTGATCAACAGGCATCTGCAGTGACGCGGACTCTATGATGACACTGTTGTTGTGTTTAGCTTGTTCTACTTCTTGTAATAAAATTCTGCAAACCAATTTACCCCAAACATTGATGTCATTTTATTAAAATATATGATTTTTAGATTTGAAGAAATTCAATACCCAAACTTAGCGAGCCATTTATAACTGTGTACCTACTTTTTTAAATTGAACCATAAACCAACATATTTTTTCCTGTAACACTCTGGAAAACTACTATAGCATTGTTATATAGTACTGGTTTGTCAGTGGCAGTTTGCGATTGTCTGACCTTTGGATTTTGCCCTTTGCCTACATGCTAATTTACCTTAATTTTTGAATTGGATTTTCTGTAAAATCTCTTTTCCTTAAGGATGATTTTTGTTTCTTCTGCTCTAGACCTCCTTCACGTGTCAAGTAACATGAGACAGGTTCTGTTTTGATTTGGCAATGTATATATACTGATTTACTTTCAATGAATTAAAACTGCAAAGTTATGCTTCATGGGTATGAGGCTATGATCTTAAACAAAATAGAAAATAAGAAAATAAGATTACAATATATAATATTATAATAAACTATAAATCTTAAGATTCTTTTTAAATGGTGAAGTATGAAGGAATACCAGGCACACCTCGTATAATGTGTGTTGTGGCTTGCCCTGCTTTTCCTGGATGGAATGATTGTTAGCAGCAGGTAAAACAGATAGACAGACAGACGAGATAGAGAGATGGGGTAATCCTACACCCTGACTCAGAGGGGGGTGGGTGTAGTGAAGGGAATTCCCTTGTGAACTGGATAGTTTTTACATCTGGTTGGACTGGAGCATTGCCCAGAGTTGAGCAGTCTCACAGAGACTCAGCCACAGGCAGACAAAATTCTACTCTTCTCGACATTTGGTTCAGGCTGCTGCAGTTTACGGCCAAAGCTCAGAAAAATCCGTGCGGTAGAAATACTGTGTATCCAAGAAACTAAAGTTCATTACAAAACCCGTCAAGTACTCTTTGTCATGATCAAAATCCAAAAATAAATTATGTCTCACACCTTTTAATAGAACACAGACAGTTGAGTCTGGCTACCTGAGGCAAGTCTAAACATTTGACAAATTGTGCCAAGTATTGTACCTCTATTTGTGTCTAGACTGCCATTTGTCTTCAGACGAGGTTATTACAAATACTTTTGACACTATTTAAGAATATGGTCAAATATATTTAAAAAAAACTTATTTCAGGATATACATAAAAATATACTAAAAGCACCACTCTTCTTCTTAAGCTTTTTGATAGGATACCATTGACAGTTCAATCGGACCATTGACCAGAGAGGGACCTTAGATGGTTTATCAAGATTACCTTTTTGAATACATTATGGATCATTTCATATGGTGACTAATACTGGAACAGTCTCCGGTTAGCCTGAACATCTGATGTAATTTACCACACAGTATTATTAATCCGATATGCCCATTCATTGTCCACAGTGCAACTTATTAAATTGCTGCAGAGTTACTTCTTTTACTACTTTTCTACTGTTACTTTTTTTTTACTACCATCTTTACACCAGCCTGTCTATTCAGGCACAATGAGTACTACTAATAATTGTTAATATTAAACCTTTTTGAAAAGGACTGAGTCAGTACCAGTCAGAAGCCAATCCCTACATAATGTGTAATTAGGTGATGACTGTCTGTCTGTATGTATTCACTTAAAGTCTTAAAACCCTTTAAGCAACGCATGGGTGATATTTTTGTAATCTAGTGTAATCTAGACTGGATTCTAGCCTATTACCTCCTAGAAATGAGTCAAACAAGGTGTCACTACTGTGTGATGCTGTCTCGCATATTATTCATTTATTTAAAGGTAGAGTAAATTATGTTTTTGTGGCTGCGTTATGTGTTGCTGAATGCTTTACCAAAAAGGAGGCATTGTTAAAGGTATTTTTTTTTAAGATGACGAGGGGGAAAAATAGTGAATGGAAATTTCTTTGGTTATCAACCTAATGGCATGCTTATGTGAAAAAAAGTCAATTTCCGGGCTCACCCAATAAAAAACAACACTATTACAGAAACATTGAGCAATGCAAGGGTTCCAGTAATGAAGTAGTGCTCACACAATAAAATTATTGGAAAATGATGGGGTCGTCAAGGAAACTGAAGTGACTACTAGTAAGCACTTTAAAATGTCAGCGAGTGTGGTCATACTGATTATGACATTTACACAAACAATGCAGGGGAAGGTTTAGAACATCAGAAAAAAGATGTTAAAAATCTCCTACATTGAAAAAATGTCATCATGTAATTGTAAGTGAACTCTTTAAATGGTTAATGGGAAGAGGAAATATGCCACTGCAAAAGTCTCCTTTCCAAAGGTTCCTTACTACAGCCAAAAGTAGTCTTTGAAGTAAACATCAAAAACCTGGTAAGCTTCATAAAACTTCAAGAAATAGTTAATGACAGATACAGATGAAATTATTTTGAAAATATCTTTTGGAATTGACATTACATTCTAAGATTTCCCTCTCCAATGCTTGCCTGGATAGAAGAAAAGCATAGTAATTATTTGTCTCACTCCTTCGCTTTCTTTAACTACCTTTCACCAATCTTTATGCATTTTCATCTCATATAATGTGAAGAACACGTTTACAATTTTTTTCCTTCCAAAATTTTTGCGGCAAAGGCATATGCCTCGACACAACAGCTACTACTATGCACGTTTATAATAAAATATAATAGTTTTAACATATTGCTAATTATGCTGCTTTGCGTAGTGTGAGAGAGATTTTGGTCTCTGCCCTAATGAGTCACATTTAAAAAAAAATAAAATACCACTAGGGTCAATGCGTATTGCACGAGGTACCTTGCATTATTGTTACTTAAAGTGTAGCATCAAATTGCAGCTGAACAATTATAGAATGGTTGCAGTGATTTTGCAGAAACCCTACAATTGTTGCCGGAAAAATATTCCTGAAAAAAAGTATCTCATAAATAAAAAATAAATATTTGGGTGGTGTGCGTGGTCAACTTCACAGTTCTAGGGCAGATGCTTTATAGCTATTTGTTTAAATTTATTTTTTTCATAATATGTCCTGTTGCCAAACTTTCATGACAGAACCTCTTATCAACAAACTTGTTTATTGACACTTCTCCATATTAAGTCTTAGCACAAGCTATTCTCTTAATAAATCTACTGTATAAAATGTAAATTAATGGTATTTACTTGCAAACTTACCATGGGGGTTATAGGAAAAGTCCACAATGGTTTTAATGACATCCCCATTTTGTTATTTTTGTTGTTGCTTAGATGGCCATCATCTGTGGGAGACAGAAGCCAAAGTTGACAAGGACTCTGTCAAATCTGTAAGTGTCCTAATAATTTGACTGTTCATATTTTCATATCCTCCAAGGACACACGATACTTATCTCACTGTATCCTCATCTGTCTCCTTTTATGATGTAAGGTTTGCTAAGGCATTGCGACATAGGCACTAATGATCATCCCATGCAATCCTGGATGGAATTTTCAATCCCTGCTCTAACACATGGTCAACATAAGAAAACCATATTGCTTGTGCATCAGTGATTCACAAAAATTCACGATGATAAACAAGCGCATGCAGACAATCTCCTCCTGACTTTTCCTACATACCCAGACACAGTTCACATTAAAAGAAAAAAAAACCTGGAAAATGTGTGCCAAACATTAGCTCTCCACTTAAACCTGCAGATTCTGATGATTAATGCTGGGTGACAGTATGAGACCTCAGTTATGGTACATATTGTTTCAAATTATTATTTTAAAATGCACTGAGATTTAAGAATTCTTGAGAGTGATCACAGTGTATTTGGAACCGCTAATTTATTTTATCTCTACTATATATATATGGTTAAAAATAATAATAATATAACGAGCAGTAGTTTTGAGACGTGAGGCCAATGAAATGCAAATACCACAGTAGGGAAAGAAAGCAAGAGAGCACTGGAATTCTTTTCTTATGTCACAAGACTGCCTTAATGCACTCCAGACTGCCGACCTGCATTTACTTTTATTGGCTTTGGAAGTGTGCTAACGTTCACTGTGAGGGAAGATGAGGGAAAACTTAGCAAACACAGACACACGTGCACGCGTTCACACTCACTCTACCACCTGCATATTTTCCTTGTAATCATCTGGACGGCAGACCCCTGTCCCACCCACCGTTTTTGGTCACAGCTATGGCCAATGTAAACCTGCTCTCAGTCACAGTGGACTGTTCAGTCCTGTTTAGATCCCAACCAGAGTGACAGCTAAATAATTAGACACAAATACCTAGAAGACATTTTTTTATCCTTGTTTCTGTGTCAAATGAAAAATAGAAAAGAGTCTGCAAAAAAAGGACTAGACAATATTTGTTTAGTTATGTGATATAGCAGGGCAAACACGCAACTCCTGGCCAAAATGAATCTCTTTGCTTCTTATCGTATTTTGTAGATACTGGTTCTTTGACCCATTTCATGTTTCTCTTAATTTTATTCTTTTAGAAAAAACTCAAATTCATCAGGGCCCATAAAAATCAAACAAGAAATTATATTTAAAAAATAATTTGCCAGGTTTTTTTGGTGATTCTGATGGAAGGTGTGGCTTTTTGACTCTCACAGTTTAAAATGTTGACTCTTTGAGTCTAACTTGTTTGCCATCTCCTCTAAATGGGAATTAATCTAAAACCCTCGGGTTTGTCAGACACCAATATACCACTGGACAAACCTTATGGCCTCTGCTGCTTCGGATCATTTATGTGTCTGTCTGACTGTTTCAAAAGGGTAAAAAAAATGTTTTTGTTTCAGAATTCCCTTTTTGTAGAGATCCCGCCATACCGAAACCAGAGAATATCCAGCCCGTTGCAGGTAAACTTCTACGTGTGCAATGGCAAGAGAAAGAGGAGCCAGTACCAAAACTTTTCCTACCTTCCTCCCAATGGTAATCATTCAAATTATCTACATTATTGTTCTCTAGTGTCTTATAGTTTTACTACAGCTCAAACACAATTTACGTGCTTTATGGGGGCTATTTTTCTTATTATAAATGCTGGGCAGCACATGGTAGCCTGCGGGTGTGTGAGGTGTGTTTATTCTACAGTCAGCCGACGTTCCTCAGTGATGAGGTGTACTTGCTGAGTGACAGAGCCTTGGAGCACTGTTGATGTAGAGAACCCAATCCCCCCGCGACCTCACCGTTGCACCCCCACATCACACAATACCTGCCTGGTTCACCAACACACCCACCAAGACACACTGACATATATACATTCACACTTGCAGTGCTTTACTCTGTCATTCATGTTGCAACCTGAAAATTCATGGATACTTCTCTCACTTTTCATAGATGGCCCTCACATTGGAATTTAAAGAATGGATTGAAAAAGTGTAAAACTTTCTTCTACTTCTAGATTAGATTCTGTATTTACAGAACTGACCAATGTACACAGGTGAAGTACCAGCCTGTAGATAATACTTGTTAATAAGACCTTTTTTTAATGTGTTTGTCTGAATTTTCCACTTTTAAAAAACAATTTTCTGTCTGTCTTATAACACTGAAACATGTGGCTAGAGGGACCTATTCCAGTCTGGTCGTTCTGGTTTTGAATGTTGGTTGAAAGGAAGACTTGCTTTGGATTGCAAATTTTCTACTTGCAACTCAATTTTGTACAGCAAAAAGCTCTCATTAATCTGCATTTAATGGCTCTAGTGTTGTCAGGCTGCATGCACTGTGCTGCAAGTATGCAGCTTTTAATAAGATGTGTTGTCTCAAAATATTAGCTGATCTGTTTATGCACGGAGGAGATAAGAAACATTTTGGACAAAGTTCTGAGAGCAAGGCAAGGGACATCTGTTTTAGGAGATCACTGATTGTCTGATTTATAAGTGCATTGTGGATAATTCAGCCAGTTCAAGGCAGACAAACTATGGCCTTATTTAGTATATTTGTTTGATAGTAATATAATGTACCGCCTTGAAACAGGTCTTATCAGTCTTCACTACACATCCTAATAGATTTCCTGTCTAATTAAAAGTGCTCTCTTTTGCTGCCAAGTCAACCACACCACAAGTGCAGGGTAGACCACACAGGTAGGGCCAATAGACCATAATTATCTGTGTGGTGTTGATGCAGAGCAATATGTGTTGGTGCTGAGCCCATCAATAGCGAGCAATTTGATGATACTCTTGTTTTAGATATGCAAGTCATTCAAAAACATATCGGAAAAGAAATGACTTTGTAGCCATAAACTAGGGTTAGGCTTAAAAGAATACTTATGCATACATCCACACGCATGTTTTAGCCCCTCCTAAAAATAAATGTTTGAAAGAGTGGAACAATAAAGAAAACACCTCTGCGGTATAGACGCAAGTGAAACTATTTTTTCCTCCCCATTCTAGTTGTGACGTCTTGTTTGGCCATGACAGATTTTTATGCGATTACATTTGAACATCTCACAGTGCTCTTTTATGTATTTAAAGAAGTTTTTCATCTACAATATGTATTAATTGTGTTAATGCTTCTGCCCCTTAAAAATATTGTATATGTAAATATATTAACTGGGTGTTCTTCACCTTAAAAAATGACTTTGGCCATTTGTTGCATGAAAATGTGCCTCTAAAAATATAAAGTAGAAATATAAAATTAGAACCCCTAAAAATATGCTATGGAAAAAAAATAATTTCATGGAGAGCAAGATTCTGCAGAGAACCTCAAAATAGTTTTTTTTCCCCACAAATGAATGAAAGATAATTCATTTTCCACTAGAATAAGCCGATTTAGGGCAGTACATAAGGGAAACCTTGAATTAATTGAAGGACACAATGAGGCAAACAACCTTTCACGTTCATACTCTTACAAAATAACAATTTAGAGTGTTAGACCAGCCTTACCATGTACGTTTTTGAGATGTGAGAGGAATCAAGGATACCTGAAGAAAGCCCACACATTCAAACTGCACATAATATGGTCGAAACCCATCATAGATTGAACCGTTGATCTCAGAACCGTGAGCCGACGAGCTAACCGATCTGGCCTTAGCCAGAGTTATTTACATTACAGTAAGTGCAGAATATTTAATCAAACAATGGGTTTGAGAAAGAAAGCGGGTGCGATTTAACTATAGAACGTGATTAATTTAAAGAAAACCAATAATAGGTCAATAGTAATATTCTCCAATTTACACTGTATTCCACAGACTACTTTGATTTCTGCATAAAACAATACAGGGACTATTCACTATAGTAATGAATCTCACAAAAAGAATATAAAAAAAACATAATGAACAATAATAATCTCTTTTTTTTCTCCCCCATTTGAATGTGAAGGCACATTTCATATTATGGCCAATGACTTTTATTCCAAGTGTCTCATGTACTGTTACTTAGGGGATTAACTTTTTCCAATAGCTCTTCCAATAATTTTTGCGTGAGACATGACGTGTTGATCCTTAAATAAGAACCAGTTTTACCAACCACACTGGAGAGCCAATGCCAAAAACGGCTGGCAATGACCAGACAATGAGCTTCCCAGTAACCATTTATTTTTACAGTCTGTTTGGACATGCCTTTGTAATATCAAACTATTCTTTACACAAATGTGTGCACTGTTTTCTCTGTATAAGTGTTTAGAGTAAAAGGACAGTAAACATAAGCATGTTTTCAGACATATACAGGGACACCGGGTGCACTGAATACTTTAATAATCTTGTGTGCATTTGTCTAACCATTTGCAATCAGGTTTTTTCGTGATATCAATAATTATAGTGCAGTGAATGGAAGAGACAAGTACCATCTGTGTGCCTTGAACTTGGATGAACCAAATAGACGCAATGTGGTTCAATCTATTAATTCAGCAAATATGCAAAAAAACAATGATTTTTTTGTTGATCACACTCATCACACCAACCGCTACTTGTAATCTGGTAGAGCAAAAATGTATTGTGGTTCCCAGTAGTTTGGATTTTAACATATAAGATCCATTAAAACCAAAAGAAAAAGTGGGGTGAAAACATGTGCAAAGCATAAGCTGTTTTGGGCATAACACAAAAGGAGTGGGAATAGAAGACAGATGAAGTTGATTTTGAATCTATTTTTTTAGCTCTCATATAAAGTGAAAAGGAGACCAACATATATGCATTTGGCTTTAGCGAGCGCTGTTAGGTTTATATCTAACTTGACACATTGTATGGCACTTGTCTGGTTAGACATTGCGATTAAATGCAAATTACCACACACACACATATATATATATATATATATATATATATATATATATATATATATATATATATATATATATATATATATATATATATATATATATATATATATATATATATATATATATATATATATATATATATATATATATATATATATATATATATATATATATATATATATATATATATATATATATATATATATATATATATATATATATATATATATATATATATATATATATATATATATATATATATATATATATATATATATATATATATATATATATATATATATATATATATATATATATATATATATATATATATATATATATATATATATATATATATATATATATATATATATATATATATATATATATATATATATATATATATATATATATATATATATATATATATATATATATATATATATATATATATATATATATATATATATATATATATATATATATATATATATATATATATATATATATATATATATATATATATATATATATATATATATATATATATATATATATATATATATATATATATATATATATATATATATATATATATATATATATATATATATATATATATATATATATATATATATATATATATATATATATATATATATATATATATATATATATATATATATATATATATATATATATATATATATATATATATATATATATATATATATATATATATATATATATATATATATATATATATATATATATATATATATATATATATATATATATATATATATATATATATATATATATATATATATATATTTATATATATAAGCTATACAATCGTGAATGGAGAGTACTTATATAACATATTCGAAAACACATTTGTATCATGCCTAAAGCATGTCACAGCCTTGGAACCCTTCTTCACCTAGTCATTCACACACCAGTAGGTGGTGCTTCCCACAAGACTCAGTCAACCCCTTGGGGGCAAATCAATGCCTTGCACAAGGATATTTTGACAGAGGACAGCCAAACCTTGGTATTGAACCGCTGACCTTTGTGTCCCAGGAAAGCTTGAGCTACCAACTCTGCCATGGCTGCAATGCTCTTTTAATATTACTTATAAATTTAACCAAAGGTCCAACAGTTCATTCCATGGACCTTCCCCATTTATTGGAATGAGAGAATAGGGAGCAAAGGAGAAATGGAAATGATGGTGTGACAGTAGAGTGGCCTTAGAGCGTTATGTTATTCCCCAGGCATGAAAGCAGACTCCCTTGAATCATGGGACTTACCTTACGATGCTCTTCAGACAACCTGTTCCCTGGGCTCTGAAAGAAGACAGGACTGACGTAAATGGGCTCCCTTCTTTGTTATCACTGCACCACAGCTCAGGACCCCAGAGGCAGATAGGCATGATTACTGTCTTTTAAATCTTCCTTCACCTTAAAAAAACATTGTAAAACTTTCTTCTTTTACATGGTTTGATTTACCTCTGTTCACTTTGTTTCACTAAATCACTGTTATACTCGAAAGCTATAAATTAAGATAAATTGTATAAATTGTGTTTATAGTAAAACAATTGGTTTAAAGTGTGTATTAAGAGTGATATTATGATTCAGAGCCTGTCTACCATATTTGTCATCTTTTTTTTCCTAACGAAGAGACTTCTTGGTCTCTTTGTCTTGGTTGCTGACTTTTTTTTCACAATTTACTCTACACTGGGGTTCTGTTAGTAACTGAGAGAGAATGAGAAAGCTCAACACCGCAATAAACCGTGTCAAGTACTGTCCACTCTACATCAAAAACTGATTGAAGAAAAGCATGTGATGTCTGTCAGGCAGAAAGTTTGAGGAAACTTCGCCGAATGTTGTGCCTAGATGTTCCAGAGACAGCATGATCAAGTGAGGTCACCGGCTCTCCAGCATTCAGTGGAACCTGAAGTTCCTAAAATCACATACAACATTTTTAGGCGCATTTAAAAAGTACAAACAACCCAATCAGGGTCAAGTAATAATGGGTCCTAAGAAAAACAATAGATTCTAGAGTTCAGAGAAATCCAAGGGACCTGCGGTTCCTCTTTAGACAGCAGCAACAGCAGCAGCAACCTTCTGCTTTAAAGTAATGTTTTATTGGATATCAGAGCTAGTGGAGAGTCCAAAGAAAATAGGTCTTATTATTAGAAACAGCTGCGGTTTTCCACTCTGATGACTCATCCATTTTTCTATTCCCTCTATTCTTTGGCTTATTTTCATGATCGAGCACAGAGGGTTTCACAGTAAAACACTGAGCTCTAGACACTCGTTGTTTGTTTAGATTATCAACAATGCCACAAGTGCACATGCTAATTTCTCTTTGCGCCCCTCTTACAAGTATTGTACCATCTAAATTCCTCCACACATTTAGTTCTAACTTGCCCATCTTTTCTTTTACTTTCTAACCCTTAGTGCCGATGATAAAGACAGAGCCCAGTGACGAATATGATTCTTTGGGGACTTCAATGCTGGGAATGCATTCAAAGTCCTACTTCAGTCATCCGAGACTCAATCCACTCATGCCTGTGTCTGATCACGATGCCTGTCTGGCCAGTGGCTACCCTCCATGCCCTTCTCTCAATGCTGCCATACCATCATCCTCACCCAATTCTAGCCCAACCCTGCACGACCTCTCTCCTGTGGCATACAACAAGTGTCTGCCAAATAGTCCAACCCATTCAGCCCCCTCAGTTCAGATTGTGACAACCTTCCAAGAAAATGGCAGGGCAATTATTAGCCACCCAGCATCTCCTGACCACAGCTCACCCCTAGCTATGCTCCAAACTCAGGAAAGTCCTAGTCCCCTCAACAGTCCAGGAACCCATGTATTCCCACCTGTCTATACCAACAGTAGTCCTTCATCCTCCCCAGCCTCCCATGCTTCTACTCCAAATGGGTCTGCAGAGAGTCAATTTGTGCAGGCCTACAGCCCTAGTCAGGCTCAAGCAGCAACCACCTTGGGCCAAACAGAAGAAAATTCACCCAACCTCCTACATGAGGATTCAAGGCCACCTGCCATCACCGTCAAACAGGAGCCCCAAGAACTGGACCAGATGTACCTAGATGATGGTGAGTTTTAACATATTAATGGTTCAAATACAATGTCAATGTAGATGGAAGAATATTCATCTCAACTATCCTATTATATATGTATGTACATTATTTCCTCAGTAGTTTTGAGTCAGAACATTGATTGCATTCAAATGTAATTAATTATAAAATATCACCAATTTTTACACTCATTTACCTCTCAACTACTTATGGGACAAAGACTACAGATTTTCATTACAATACATCCGTTATTCAAGCAGAAACCTAAATCATGAAAATATTTGTTTCGTTTTTGTTAAGAAAGATTTCTCCAGCATGTCAAACTATTTATGATCCAGTAGTTGCTTTAGCTTGAAGCACGACATTCGATTGAAAGGATTTTGAAACAATCTGTCAAAACATCAGAGAGAAACAAACTGGGGTCAGCCAGGTTTCAGCAGAATGAAAATAGTGGCACACGTGTAGCAAACCAAACTGTTGACATATCATCTAATGAAGGAAGCAAAACAATAGGTAGGGGTTTCCTAACCCCCGCCTGGCTTTTTGGGAGGGATGTCGGGAGCTCAGAAGTAGAGGCCTTCTCTTCCCGTCTTTCCCCTCTGGAATCCAGGCCACGCAGCTGTCGTCATCAAGGGAATGTAAAGGGTCATGGGTTTACCCCTGGCAATGAGATCAGACACACCCACGGGAGTATGTGGCTGGGTTTATTGCCTCCTGTGTCCACCCCACATCTTTTCCCAAAGGTCCCCAACCTGTTATCTATGTTAGCAGAGGCACATTTGTTGTTATGATGTGTATTCACAGTACATCCAGTAGATTTTGGCAGTTTGAAATTATTACAAACCTCAGCATTGTAATAGACCCCCATTGAACTCTCTCCTCGTCACCTTTCCTGTAAACGTTGCTAGGCTCGAATGTGTGTGCGCGCACACACATATGTCAACAACTCACAAAGGCGAAAGGTAGGCATGAGGGGAACGCGAATGGGGAGTTGTTGCTGCAGAACTCTAGTTGTGTTGTCAGCAGATCTGCCGGTGTTGATGAGTCCCATTTGTCATCATAAAGAGGCAATGCAGAAAAAGAATGATGTTATCAGCTTTGTTTGCTTAATGCTTGTTTGTGGATGTGTTTTTTTATGGCAGTGCTGAAAAATTGGAACAGACTACTCAGTTGGTGAATCCAGCTCAAACACAATTCGGCGGTAAATATCTCACAGTTTAAATATTGGAATGTATAATGATATGTAAAATGTGGGCATGCTGGACAAGAATTAAATAAATCAAACCAACCAGCATGTAAATAAGTAAATAAATAATACCTTGCTCTGGCTTTAGGCTTTTTGGGACATTTCTCTGGAACAATTACTAGTTTCAATGTGGTGTGCTGATTAACAATAATTAGCCACAGATATTAGTGATCAGTGAGCAGGAGAATCAGTGAATAAATGTGATGAGTCTGAACTGTCTGGCTATTGAGGTCAAATGATAAGGTAGTAGTTAATTCTACATGGCAAATGGCTACTTGATAATTAATTTGGGAAGGGATGGTATACATAAGTAAGCAGCTGGGCATCCCCAATATACTGGTGACTATGTTGCTTAAAAAATATATCTTACACGTTAATGAGCATAAATTTGAATCATTAACTAATCAATCAATAAAGCTCTATGGTGTATTTTTTTGTTTGTTTGGAGGGATTAACTTTGAGTCCATTTGAACTTAATTAGTTTTATAACGCAAATATTTTGGCCTGGCGGGTGAGTGTTTGGCAATCCCACGACTCTAGTGAGGATAAAGCAGTTAAAAAAATGAGATGAGAACACAAATATTGAATGAGGAACGGTTGTCAAGAGATGTCCATGCAATGAATGAACTAGATCAATATAT
Source organism: Stigmatopora nigra (assembly GCF_051989575.1). Taxonomy (NCBI): domain Eukaryota; kingdom Metazoa; phylum Chordata; class Actinopteri; order Syngnathiformes; family Syngnathidae; genus Stigmatopora; species Stigmatopora nigra. The sequence continues at coordinate 4,012,619 of NC_135514.1, forward strand.
CAAATCTGAGATTTAATTTAAGAAAAGTGTCCAAAATTGGTTTTGTCTCATTTTAACTGTATCAATTTAGGACTTCGTACCGCTAGCCCCCCGACATAGCCTACTGAATCTCTCATTTCATCTAATTAAATTAGGTGAAACTGCAGCTTTATTTTTGATTTTGTGTAGGTGTCCTTTTACACAAATGTACAGTAAATAAGATGTGCTAGAAAGCCATTGAATTGCCATGTTGAAATGGGTAACCAAGTTTTCCTTCCCTTTTACTCCATCCATTGTCACTTAGTGGGCTCAATTTTTCTTCAGTCAGTGGCCAAATGTATTCTATCAGTGATTACACTTGCATTAGGAACGCAGAGGAATGTGTATTGATTGACCAAGGACAGCGTAGACGCCACATAGAAGACCTCAATATACTACCGATTTGCATCACCTGTCATATGCTCATGCATTCTGCGGTGAGCTCCTGGAGTCTTGGTAAGTATGCGGTGGTAACAGCATACTCCAAAGGCATCTGCCGCTCCCAGCTCTCTTTTCAAACTCCTCAAATGAGTCCTAAGTTACAATAAATAAGATTGGAAGGTAGCTCACAGTGCCTGCTGCTCCCCTTCTCTATGCATTACCGCTTAGCAAAAGTGAGCTGAGCTCTCCATTAGAGCGGAAGACAGGCGGATGACCTCACCTCAGCAGTAGTGATTTAACGCCAGGGATGTAGCATTGTGTTGCTCCTCAGAAATTGGGGGCTGGTGATTTGGAGTCTATGGGCGCACACTTGATCTTCCCCAAGAGTTCAGCGCCTCCCACGCTTCAATGCTTAGGCCTCCAACTCTCATCAGGCCAAGGAAATGTGTCTCACTGGCCTGGCCTAGATTTTATACAGCATTTGAGAAATCACTCAACTTATCAACAGTGAGCTACTGTACCACAAGGAACACTGTTGGGATGGAGAGAGTCTAAGCTTTAGACCCCATGACTGCAATAATAACAGTTCAAACCTGATAGGAGGTTTGTTTACTTTTGCATGTTGTTGTGAGCAGGTTGAATATGATACCCCCAATGCTGGTTCACGTGTTATTGCCTCTAGATGAGAATTGCCTCCAACAAAAGAAGATAATGATGGTGTATTAAATTAAACCTGTGTTAAACAGTGCATTGTGGATTCCATGAAATTTAACATAAAAATGAATCCAGGAAAACAATGAATTGTAGAAATCCAAAATTTCTACTTGACAATTTCTGTTCAAATAAGATATACATTTTGGCCATGGAATTATTGACTGAACAGGAAATGCATTTTACGCGACAAAAGATAGCGATGAACGTCAATGGCGTACCGGCAAACATTGCCCAAAAATTGTGTAAAATCCAGCCAAAAACAGCATTTAATTGATTAAATACAAATACCGGAGCTTTATAGACATCAGAACCCGGCCCGGAGTATCATCGCGTGAATGGTTGTCCGTCTCCTTGTGCCTGAATCGATTGTTCCGGTACCCGTAGTTAGCTGGGATATGCTCAAGCACCCCTGCAACCCTTGTAAGCATAAGCAGTTCAGAAAATGAATGAATTTAATTTTAAAGTATTCAAAAGCAGTATGGAGGATATATGCCTGTGTATAGCAAACCTTCAACAGGGCAAAGAAGCATTTGGTTCTGTGAGACTATTGCATTGTGACTTTTCATATTAGGGTTAGTTAAGGTGTAGTGATTGGCGATATCATACAATGTAGATGAATGCAGCACAGTAGTACTAATCAGAGAGTTAGATTTGTACCAGCTGCCTCTCTAGGACACAGAGGACCCTTATTCTCCAAAACAAAAAAAAATCCATAGCAGCCTGAGTCAGTTTCTGACAGTTAACATATGTGCTCTGATTTCTTTGCTTTTTAGGGTAGTTTTGCTTGTGATTGTTTCCTCTTTAATTCAAGGTTCTTGCATTTGAAACTTGACTAGGGTTGTTTTCTCTACTTGAAAATCAAAATGTTGTCAAATCTCCTTCCGTAAGGGAACAAAAAGGGGCATTCTATTCTTGTAGAGGATCTCCGTCTACTGCTGATGATTTTGAAAGCAACTGAAGGCTTTCCTCATGGAAAATTTTACACATTCTGGATGCCTTCCCAGACCCCAGGACTCTCCAAAACCCTTAATGATGATTGAGAGTGCGTCCACACCACGCTGAAAACATGCTGAGTCGATAACATTGGAGTGTGCCGCAAAGCTGGATTTAGGATCAGAAGGGGGGACTGAAAAGAGGGGTTTAGGAGGAAGGGTGTATATTAAATTCAAGGTTGGAAGTGGCCAATGGGAAGGACTAAAGTTAAATTCCTTGAATGCCGTTTTTTTATTTTTTTTACTTCCTGTATCTCTAAGTAGTGGAGTCAGCAAGGTCTACAAAAGACCCCCAACCTTTAACCGTTGTTCCCTTTTATGAAGGTCAAGACCAGATAAGTCAAAAAAAGTCAGTGCTTAAGTGCAGTGCCAAGAACACAGCCTTCTAGACAAAGTGATATTGACAGGCAGCAGAGAATGGTGATGGCTTTTTTATTATTAATGACCACAAACAGGATGCTTATATTCTACTATTGTTATTATTGATGCCTTCTCATTAAATTACTGTTTTCCTGGCAGACTTAAATATTGAAGTTTAAAGTAGAAGTGTTGTTGTGGGTGAAAAGTGAAGTTTGTAGTGTACTTGTCGCCCTAAGATAGGCTCTTTAATTGCAGAGGGTTAATGTATGTATCTAAGCATATTATCTTTATAATAGTAAACTTTAGTTGAAACAATATATGTTACGCCATGGACAATGATGGTGTATTGGTTCACTCAGTTGGATCCAGTCTGACTTGAGTTCCTACTAAGTGACAGGATGAGTCTAATTTTCACCCAGTCTTCTGCAATAACATTGTAAAAAAACAATGAAACAATGTTTGGAGCATTAAGTAGTTAATCAGAGAAATTGCATACGTTGTAAACTTCATATTATAGAGTTATGTGCTGTTGAGTTGGGCCACCATGTCAATTAAGTGTAGTGAAAGGCATTAAGATTACCCACTTTCTCTTGTTATACCATTCATCACCACCAGCCTTTAAGGGCCACTAAATTCCTGAAGTCAGCTTTCGTTTTTGTACCAAATATTTGACACTATTGTAAGAATTGTGCATGTTCACCTAGTGACTGGGTCTAAGTGTTTACATGTGAATGAGGCAATGGTGTCACGTTGCACATAGTATTATGAATTTTTATTACTTGGAACATTTAGTCCTGATCAGATGCATAAAGATTAATGGGAAGAGTATCCATTCATTGGCCATTTGTGCTGGCTTGCTTTTGCCTGCGTGTGCACCACAACCCTGGCAGAGGAACCAGAGGATCTGGTCTGGTTTTACTTGCTCTGTCATAATATCCACAGTCACTGACAAAGAATGTCTGCTTGGAAAAAAAAACATCTAAAATTATCGGAATAAATTGATTTTAGCATTAGTCTAGGATGTGAAACTAAATTGTGTGATTCCTAGATCCTGATCTACTAGTGATTATTCTGAGGGGGGAAAAAGTTATCACTTTGACAGACTTGCGACTTGTGGGAGAAAAGTGTGACTTATTTAGTAAAGTTCACCCAAGCTGTGAAGAAAGGCAGCAGCACACTTTGGATAGAGAATGATATAGTGTTTGAAAGTACAATTGGAGAACACTCAAGAACGCCGTCAATTCAAGCCGCACAAAATATTTGAAGCTCTGTTTCTTAAGTTAATCACGCATGACGTATCGCATACACTTTCTCCTGACACAGCGTTTAGAGGGTTGGTTTACGTGGCTCACATTCTGAGGTTGAGGGAACACAAGTTGAAAAGCCACAGAGACACACAGATCGTAGCGGGTCAGAACTCAGACATGGTCTGTGGCTTGGCTTAGATGTGCAAATGTGTACAAAGTATCTGTGATCAAGAAGCTACTAACTGCGAAAATGACATGTGTCAGTGTGGTTGATTTCATTGACAGGATGATCATGGAGTGTATTTACTTTACTAAGACCTCTTTAAGTTTCTTATCTGTACCTGATTTATGTATGTACATAAATAAACCGAACATTTTTTTTGTGGTAGGTCCAGTGCTACCCTCTTCGAATCCCTATGACAGTGACTAAAATACTTTATTTGTTATTAGAAGCATACTCTACCACTAGAGATCTTGCTGGAAAAGCCACAAATACTGCAAAATAACAGGAACCATGCATTGGCTTTTAATGAATCATATGATAATGATGATAATGAAAATATGGAATGGAAAAGTCATTGCATGTCCCAGGACATTGAGATGAACTCAGAGATCCACAAGAACAATTCTGTCAAGTTGAGCTGTGTCACAAGGTTATGTCGAATTAACTCGAGTTGGGTCAAGCCAACCTAAGTCACATCAAGTCACATAGCTGTTGAGTTGAGTCACCAGCTAGTCAAATCTTCTACCATTCTTTTTAGATCTCAAAGAACCACTGTTTTATATCTTAAAAATACAAAAACTTATCTTCCTTTTAGTAGTCTAAGCTGCATGTTGAAAGCATAGGTGAGGGCTGCTACTTCTCCAAGTGCAATTCCTATATCTCAAATCCAATTCTCTGATAAAATGTTTCACAGAAGACTGAAAAAAAATTACAAACACAGTTTAAATGTTACCGTATTTTAAGCACCCTGTCAACATTTAAATTGACAGGTAAACACAAAAGGGAACTGTGAAAACATTTTTTAGATCATGCTTTCCTTTTACAAACTTTCCAAAATCAGTTTCATAAGTTTGAACCATTTTAAATGTTAAAACTCATTGTGCTGACAGGCCGAAATTAAATGTAGGAATCTGGAAAATTTAGGGTCAGAGGAATTTCATCATCTCCTCACGTCTAGGAATAGTCACAGCGCATGAGGAGAAGCAGGTCAGCCATATGAAGACGTGAGACATAGACACAGTCAGGCAGACAGAGAGAAAGAGGGGAAAAACTGAGGTGGAAGAAAGTTGCTTGACATCTTGGTGATTTTTCCCTGGCAGTTATCCCCATTGCCGAACACACACAAACACGCACACTAACCTAGTGTACCCTCTTTGATCGTGAAGAAATCTAAGAGTAATAAAACGCATCCAAATTAAAGATTATAACTAATCTCTTTGCAACACGTGGTCTATTAAACTGTAGGTAAACATACAGTATTTATCTTTGATGAGGGACGAATGCAAGTGTCCCTGTGTTGGCTTGTGACCCACTACAACAATTACATTCAAAAGGACCCTAGACTCTCCTGATTGGATTCAGCTATGCTCAGCTGCTTTCAAAACAACATTCTAACAAATAGGAAAACACATTTAAGGCTTGCTAATCTTTTTTTTTATGGTCTGACAAAGAAGAGATTCACTATTCAAATGCACAAACTACATTCAACCCCGAAATGTGTATGTTAAATTGTTATTCATTCAATTTCTGAACCACCTATCCTCACAAGGGTTGCAGGGAAATGAATATAAATTGTTTATTAATTAATTAAACCAAATGTTGTCATAATTCATTTTGAAATTTTGGAATACAGTTGAATAGTACAATTGGATTTAATACTAAATGTCAAACACCCTCTTTTGTCTTCTGCAGTATAGCATTTGGTTTATATATATATATATATATATATATATATATATATATATATATATATATATATATATATATATATATATATATATATATATATATATATATATATATATATATATATATATATATATATATATATATATATATATATATATATATATATATATATATATATATATATATATATATATATATATATATATATATATATATATATATATATATATATATATATATATATATATATATATATATATATATATATATATATATATATATATATATATATATATATATATATATATATATATATATATATATATATATATATATATATATATATATATATATATATATATATATATATATATATATATATATATATATATATATATATATATATATATATATATATATATATATATATATATATACAATATGAAAAAATGAACTTTACTGGTTATATATGAAAGATTTCTTTTTGCCAGAACCATTGAAATATTTTGTGAAAAGTGGTGTTGCAAATCAGAACACACTTGACGCAAATCCAATCACTACAAGTAATGATTTAATTAATGCTAACCAGAAGCCACACTTTTCTTACACATAGAAAACCAACCATCTAAAATAAAGATCCAGAAGGGAGTCAGTCGAAGCCATCTGTCTATGATGGATAGTGAACAATAAAGTATGCACTGAGATTAACCTTGCAGGACAGAGAGGATCCTGTGTCTCTGTGTATAAATAAAAGAAAACAATTTCAAAATCCCACCTTACAACTAACTTGCAGCAGGTGATTTAAAGAAGTTTAAGCAAATACACAAAAGCAATTATAAATCATTCTACCCTTCACTCAGCCAAGTTCCTATTTAGATGAGCGAAACTGGCCCAAGTATGATTGTTTCAGCATGCTCATATTCTGCCTCAGCCTCCACAGGAGCATGCGTTTCTTATTCAAAATCAGTTAATGTGAGTTTATAAGATGGTTGAGTTATTTTATCATGCACAGGTTGGTAATGAGCCATACAAAAAAATGTAATCCGTCTCCTCTCATTTCTCAAATCTATAGTTGCGTCCTTTCTTCACTGTACTTTGAATATAAAAAGTCAGAACAAATTCCAACAAATCCCAGGTTTCTGTGATATAAAACAAAATAAGTCCCAGATGACCGGTATAACTAAAAAAAGGTTTTATTTATGTACAGGCAGCCCAGTGTATGAGTGGTTAGCGTGTCGGCCTCATAGTCCTGACATGGAAGGTTCAATCTCAAGGTCAAACCTTCCTGTTTTGCGTTTGTATGTTCTCCCCAGGCTTGCATGGGTTTTCTCTGGGTACTCCGGTTTCCTCCCACATCCCAAAAACATACATGGTAGGCTGGTCGGACACTCTAAATTGTCCCTAGATATGATTTTGAGCATGAGTGGCCCATGAGAAAACATGCAAACTCCACACAGGTGGACCGATCTGGATTTAGACCCAAGACCCCAAAACTGTGAGGCTGACGCATTACCCACTCACCCATCAAGCTGCCTTATATAAATAAAAATAAAGAAATAAATATATAAAAATATAACTAGTAAACTGAGATGAGCAAGGTCCTGATACTTTGAAGTGGTAAACTAGGTAAGAGCAAAGTAATTAAGTAAAACTATTATATTCAAATTCATATTAAATATTAGTCTGCACTGAAATGCCAGCATTTGAGCTTCTTGTGAATAACCACATCAAGCTATAATGTTTTTGCAGACTTTTCTTAAAATTGGTTTCCTAACTAGCAGAATCTTGATGGTTTTATGGCGTGACAAAAGGCTGAGCCAGTACTAAATCTGAGAGACCAGTTTGTGTGAACATAAACACTTCATCTTCATAAATAATGTATTTTCTTTAATTTTAAAGTGTCTCACATTTCCATTCAACCATTACCTTTTGCCCAAAATAGCCTAAAATGGACGGATCAACCATTTAATGCCTGGTAGAGTAGTGAGGGGATTATTGGAAAGCAGCAGCCATGATGTAAACACCTCTTCCTTATCCTCCCTGGGACTCCCCTCTCACGGGCACACCCGCAGTCTCCTGGGTCTTGAAGGAAATGAAAAGATGAAGAGGAGGAGGAAGTGATGCTATGAGACACAGAGGGAGGTGAGATAGGGAGGGGCACATTAGTTGAGTGCATGATTAAAGACAATGGTTACACACCACTGCAACCAAAACAAGCACAGCAGAGGTGGAAATTTCAATTTAGCTCTATAATCTAATTAGGAATATTGGTCAAATTGGATGGTTGCAGTATTTTTCAATTTTTTATTAAACACATTTACACATTTCCCTAGGTTTGCTTTAAATAGAGTCAGTCACCTATATAACCACCATGCATGTTTTCGGAATGTGGAAGTAAACTGGAATATGCAGAAAAAAAATCACTGCAAGCCCAATGAGAAGTTAAAAGTCCAAAAAGAAAATCTGAAATTGAAAAAAGAAGAAAACTAATAGTTCAGCTCTTTGCATATGTTAGGTTATTTTCTGCCTGTTTTTTTACACGTCATTAGCCATAATACTTCTAATTGGTTAAACCTGTACCACAATTAAGAGTCAAAACTGTCATCATTAGATTTGGCATGTACATGACAGTTGTGAAGTTATTTTTTTTTTGTATAGAGATGTGCTAATGTGAAGAAATTAGGATTTATGAGTATTTTTCTAAATCTCTTGTGGCCTGGGCACACATTTGTCCTCAAACTGCTTCAGTTAATTCACCATTTTAATGCCTCCATCCTCCATATATAAGTGCTAAACTAAGTGTTTCCACATGGGAAGATTTGGGCATATCATTTGAACAAAGTTTTGGAGATGAACTCCACTCTCTCTATATATCATCATATCATTAAACCCAACGGGATTACAGTGACAGATTAGAAACTGTCGAACTGCAAACCTTAATTGATTTATGAAGTGCTTTATCATGGTGATGTATTCATGGAACACTTCGTCTCTTTCACATTAGTTGTTTTGAAATATGCATACTTCAAATTACATACCATTTGTTTGAGGTCATTTTAACCTGATATTTCATATTGTTTTGGACTATTGTCATCCTCTAAACCAGAGGTCTTCAAACCGGTCCTCGAGAGCAGCTGTGGGTGCAGGTTTTTGTTTCAACCGATCCAACACAAACAGTTTAACCAATGAGGTGTCTGCTGAAAAAAAAGAAGCACCTGACTTCAATCCACTGATTGCACTTCTAGGATACAAGATTGGTGGAAAGGTTTCCTCTTACAGGTTGGAAGGAAAACCCACACCCACGGCGGCCTTAACTGGAATAGATTGGGGACCACTGCTCTAAACCCTTAACCCCTTGTCGTGTTTCACCATATTGTTATCAGTACAGGATAAGTGACGTAGTCAGTCTCTCCACCCAGCCATTTGAGTCGTGTCTGTGTAGGAGGGAGCAAATTGTCCATTAAGTGTTTCTGCTGAAGCCTAGAGAAGATTTGATATAGGGGGGGAAACAAAAGCAATATGTAGCAGGAAATTCAATTGTCTCTCCGGCAAGTTGGATCTTTAGTTTGGCTTCCCTACCAAATCAATTCCAAATGAAGTTCGTATGAGGTTTAACTTTGTATTAACCATCCCCTTTTGACTCTTGCGAGTAGTGTTCATACTGTATTATCCAGATTCTATGACACAAGCACACTTCCTCAGATGCGAGAACTGGAGCACCACAAAAGAGGGAAGCTACCACCTTTCTCACAAAGCTGATTTCATAATGTGCAAGTGTTGAGAAAACATAGGAAACATCAGCCTTCACTATAGCATGAAAGTCAATGACCCCAACACAGCTGAAACGTTATTCCTGCAGTGAAAGTGAGCAAAGTTCAAGATGCCCTTTTCTCCAAGGGTATCCTGAGACTAAATGTAAGAACAGAAGTCCCTGGCAGGAAACCTCTGTTACAGACATTAGGTCAGAGGTGCTACTTTGTGAGATCATTTCAGAAGCCGACGGAAGGTAACGTCACTCTCAGACCAGCTCATTACCATTTACAACTGATTTAGCTGAAGATCATGTTTCATCTGCGGAATTCTCTGAGTTACTGTGGGACCTTAAGACCACATAGTATCCACTGCATTTTAAAGAAACCCCAATGTTATTAAATAGTCATTACTAACAGTCTAGGCAAAGACTAGTCAGCTGCCGGCTGAATCCATGGCATAATGCAGAGTGGAAGTTCTGGAAAAATATATTTTACCAAGTACTTCCAGGTCACATTGTCGCCAAAGCATTACATTTTTGTAAACAGTTTTTGTTAATTATAGCTAAAGAATGGATATCATACTGTTTTCTTTATTACTCGATCAAAGAAAATGGCTTGAGAAAATTTAAATTACCGTAAAAGGAAGGAAACCAAGACAAGGTGCTTACTGCGGTGGGCTTTGTTTGGAGACGCCAAAAATGATGTACTCTTGTTGTCTAGACAAAAAAAATAGTGAGTTACACATTGCATTATCACATATTCACCTGGATTGGGGTGTGAATTAATTTGCTTTAATGATACAGCTGGTGTCTCTGCCCTTGAGCGATCTTCTAATTAATTTTGCATTGGAATAAAAGGTCTGGAATAGTTTGCTGGAGTGTTGTCGTTCTTAAACCCAGAAAATTGGTATCATAAACTCCATTTATTATCTATAGTTCGGTTCAGTTTGCCGATCACTGAACCCTGTAATACTTGACACGTAATAGTCAAAAAAGCCACTTTGACATTATTCTAACATTAGCAAACAATTATGCCTTCTTTTTATAATTCATTCAATTTTGGATTTTTCTACAGAAGTGCAACACAATGATATTGGGTTTGCATTTAAGCATCTCAGTCAAGAGATTGATTGTAGGTTTGAATCTTGACTGCATGAATGGATGGGTGGAGTTACAGAAGGAGCAATTCAGTTAAACAATAACCAGCATGCAATGACCAGGATGCCAAATTTGAAATATATGTCAGCGATTGATTGCTTTATTTTTACAGCAAATAATGGTGCTGTTTAAAACAAGGTCCATTTACATTGGGCGGGACAAAAGATTGAAATATTTAAATATATCCTGTTGTGTTCCTCTGGGTAGAGCCACAAAATAACATGGCAAATGCACACTTGTCAACTTATACGGTTTCCTTGTATTTTATACGTTTTTTTATCATTTCCCATTGTGTATGCTGTGTAACAACATTTTGTACTGTCCAATTTTTGGTAAAACTGATTTTGTTTTGCCTAATCCGGATCGTCTCCTTTACTGGTAACAGACAAAAACGTAATGATCAACTGCTAATATTGTCATGCTTCAAGCATGATATGCGCACGCGCATTCCCCTTCCACATAGCATGTCAACAAGCAATGTAACCAGACAGTCAAGTTGATAGCATCATACAGTGACATCTACAGAATCTTGAATTTAGTGGATACAAAAGGCACACCGACTGACTGGGCACTAGTACATCCACTTTTGGGGAAAAAATTAGACTTTTAAGCATATCCTACGTGAGTAAATATGTGCCACATAGCAATTGTACGGTTATTATGACTTAAATGGGGGAATTGCAATCATTATTAAAAGGGAGCAATTGGCCGCGGTTGACAGGTATGCAGTTGGCCTTAATTAGCTTTAAAAATGCCCAAGTCGTGTGGTGGGATAAGTGCTCTAACCTATTGACTAGATTACACTATGTTATTAGAACTTGAAAAAAATCCCACTGACGCAGTGTTTTGTCTTTTTATTTTATTTGTTTGTTCTTTTGTTTTTTCAAGCTGATCTATTTTTGTTTAGCTTGCCTTAAACTTAAATGTTGATTTTATTACCAGTTTTAGTTTGCAAGGTTTTTTGAATCTGTACCAGGTTCATTTACCTATTCAATACACAATACACTTATGGTACTATAATGAATGTCTGTTAAATACATGTATATATTTGTCTTTCTTTCAATGTCTGTTCAATATTTGTAACTCACGGTTGTGCATTGAATGCAAATATCTGTCGTGACAGGTCGGCCCTATGGTGCACTGATTGCAAAAGCTCTGCTTCTAATGAACAATGTCACAAAAGCTTGAGTAAGTCTAATGTGACATGTTGTTCTTTTTGTCCCAGGGGATTAATGCAGTTCATTTTTCCACTGTTTTTGTTTATTCATGAGTGTATCCTCTCAGTTACGGCTTTCCATGATTAGACAGCACTCCTGAACTAAGTCGGAGAAAAAAAAACAACCAAACCAAATATGTTTACCCAGCTGTACACTGATATGACACGATTAATTAGTTCCAACATAAAATGAAAAATTGCCATCCTTTTTAAAAGGTCCACCTGTCTTTGCCTATTATGAATTAGAATGACATTTTGCAGCCAGATTCCATGTAGAACAAAATGTTCCCAAGCATGTCTGACTGCGTTCCTTAATGCTGCATATTTGAGGTTATCTAGTCACTTTAGAGGTGAGATTGATTCCCAAATTAAATGTTTTCACATGTCTGCCGTGACACATACCTGACTTTGTCCTTTTGTTATGTTTAACTTCATGCCAAAAACTGGGATGGAGAGGGGCTTGATCTTTGCCTCAATTTGTGAGAAGGTTCTCCCTCCTACACTGCATAAAAAGTACAGCAGGAAACAGTTCAAAATATTGTTTTTGGTGATTTCTTTAGGTATTACATTTGACCACATTTTGTGTTTTTGTTTTGTATTCTTACACTTGCACATATTATGCCACGCAAACACCAGATTCACATCATGGAAGAATACCATTAGAGACAGTGGAAAGTATCTTACTGGAAGCAGTAAATGGAAGAAACTGTAGTTTAAAGTATAAAAAAAAAACAATGAAATTTACCCTAAAAACAAACACACGCACACTATTATTTTAATGCCAAACTCTAGGATTCTCCCTTCCTGCCTCAGGCTTAACTGGAACTGTTTCTCCGATTGGATGCAGAGATAAGGATCTATATAAAAGTGGGAAGGTTTAATTGTTTAACGTGTGCGTACTTCCTTCATGCCCTGCAATGGGAGAGCTAAAAATAACCGTGAGCGTGTAAATGACTGTTGAGCCAAATAGAGTTCAAAACAGCTTGCAGTGTTGGCACAGGCTGTGTTTTTCCAATGGGAGTTCCTCCTGATGCGGGAGGTGAGTCCCATATTGTATGTGTGCGTGTGTGTGTGTGTGTGAATGTGTGTGTGCCTCTGTTTTTCAAAGTGGAATCTTTGATGTTATGATTTATGATCAGTTATAAACTGTGTTGCAATTTGAAACAATACCTTACAAAATATACCAAGATAAAGACCTTTATCACATACCAGGCTCAAAATTATATAATTCGCCTGATTTCTGGATTATGTGCTCATGCCTCTTGAACTGTCAAGTGACTTTCTCATGTTGTTTCTTATTTAAATAACTCCCCTGACTGAATTAGCGTGTCACCAAATAGTATCTTGTAATAACACACTGCCTTAAGGTGGGTGGATTTCCTGTCCTGACTCTTCGCTAGTAGACCCAGTCTGTCTCTGTCTACATCAGTAAATTTTATCGCAACCAGCTTTAAAAGCGGGGAGCTTCTTGTTTGTGTTGAGCTGCAGGGGCCCAAGGTCTTCGCCATCTTCTCAGTCACTTCCCTCTGTTTTGCCAAAGAATACAAAACAGATAAGGGCAGCGGGCTGATCTGTGCCTGCTGACTGTGGGAAAGGCTCGGGCACAGGAAAGACACGAGGATGACATGTGTAAAGAGATGTGTGTAAGGGGCTGATATGACTTTTAAAGTACAAGATTGTTTGAATGCCATGGTTGTGGTATTTCTGAACTCCACCAATGTCTTGTTTTTACATGAGATGGTTTGAGATGTGTACAGCATCCCTACTGAGTCTTGTCCTATAAGTTTTTCAGTGAAAAATCCAATAAAACAGGTTTGGGAAATGTTCCCATTATATTGAGTGAATAGTTCTGTTTTGTTTGGTAGCTGAAAATATCTATTTTATGCCAATACCAGGTATTAAAGATTTGTAATAGCTCATGGGGGAATAATAATTGTATGAATTTAAAATCTCTTGTTTAAATATACACAAACATGCTACCATTCAAATGTTTTGCCATAAAAAGTTACACTCTTTTAAATCATGTAACCTATAAATTCTCAGTAAAATCACAGGAACACCAACCAGCGTTGGTGTAGAAAAATGACCCAGTGCTTTTTTGTTTCCACAGTTAACGAGATCATCAGGAATGACCTTTCCAGCATTTCCGTTCACACTCATGCATAGATCATTGATTACATGTTGTGCAGAAGCAGTAAACACTTACACAACTATCAACTAAAAACCAATACAAACGACGAGAGAAGATCCAGAAGATGAAGAGCCGCCATGACCAAGACACCCCATCAGTTCAACATTGTAAACTGTTCCCTCTGCTTCAATGACTCTCTGCAGATTCAATTTAATTGCCTGGCAATGTTTGCATATCTTTTAGAATTATGTAAGTATATATGTAATATTATTTGGACAAATGGGAAGTGATATCAAGGGCAAGGCTTGCCTTAATTGACAAATGACAATCTTCATTTGGAGTGTGTTGTTAATGTTATGTATACGTGCATGGACAAGCTAATGGGACAAAATTATCCGTCATGTGTCATCACTTTGTTTCATTTATGCTGTCAGACCACGGAAAAGGGAATCGTGCCTTATTTGTAGAGATGAAAAGACAACCGTCGATGCAGAAATGCAAATGATGATGAATTATAACTCACAGTTCAACATTTTTCTATGACACTTTGTATCATTTTGATTTGTTTGTGGGGAAAACTGACAATAGCTACGAATGACATAAGAAGTATGTGAACAAATATATATTGTTTTTTTTTACAATTTTTTCTCATTGTTCATTTATACTGAATGTTAAGTACCATATTGTTTTGTATGAATACATTTGACAATATGCCTTATGCTTATTCTACGCATTTTGCTAAAAAATCTTTCATATCGTCTAGCCCAATATAATATAATATATATATATATATATCATTTGTTTTGTTATTTTAAAAAAATATATTTCTATGCATTCTTACAGTTTTCACCCAGTGCCTGCTGTGTCATGACAGTCTATGACATAGTAATACCCGGACAATCATTTAACATTATCCAACACGGGACCAATGCTTTTTCCTGATCATAACAACCAACATTTCAACGGAATTGAAAACCCTCAGAGTCTTTTTAATGGGGCAAATTCAGTCTCATATTTGTTAAACAATGGTATGTTTACCTGCTCAATTTCAAGAAAAACCTTACATCATTTAATCTTTTACTTCTTGCACTGCAGATTTGATGTATAAATGAGCAAAAGGTATGTTAGCATCTCACTTACTGATCTTGGTTATTTAAATGACGACCGGACATGACTGTTACACCCAACTGGCAATAATTGATCTGTGTAAACCAAAGGATTTTATCTTTGGTGATATTATTGTCCATGAGCCCCTCCTTCTCCCCCAGACACCACCTGACTTTAATCCTAGAGTGATTCCGTCCAATACAAGAAATATTATGCACTTTACCATAGAAATAGAGGCAAGTAATGGAAATCCAGACGGCCATACCAAATGTTTCTCTCTTTCCTGCTCTTATATTTAACCTGTCTTTTCAATGTTACCTGTCTTTTGAAGCATGCACATTGGCCTATTTTTTTGCATATTACTTAGCAGATAATTGATTTCAATGTAGCTGTTGCATACAATTCTTGGATCTGTAGTGTGAAAGCATGACATAACTATATGAACAAGGTTTCTAATATGTGCCTTATTGTCCTTCCAGGATTCTAGGATTTTGTGTAGGCATAAGGTGAAGCATTTGTCTCATTTATATGATATATTTATGGACAATGAAATGTGTTTCAAGTGCATTCAGGTGTAATATAACTGATGTAGTGACCATGCATAATTTAAGTCCCCACTTCTTTTTGAGCTATTAGTATACATTTATTGAGTGTTTGTGTTTACGCTAAAGGTGGAATAACTAAATGATTTATTTCTTTTTTATTATTGTGGTTATATTAAAATAATTATTGGTTGTTATATGTTTTGTTTAAATAAAATATTACAATGATTAAGAATTGTATGACTTTTTTTTTAAATCCTTTTATTTGCCACATGTTCTGAGACCAAGGATTCCCAGACTCTGTCCAACCGGCATGGAGATCTCAAAGTACCAATATGGGGTTTTCCCTGCATACTTGTTTGCTATAACATCCCCAAAAAATGCATCCAAGATATGTTGGACAATACCAATTATCTATCTAAGTATCATCATGTACATTTGTGAAGATTAATTTGTTTGTCATTTTACGCCCTGCCCCTTAAGTTATTAAGATGGAAGAATTAATCAATGAAATAGTATTGATAGAAGTTTTGTGACTGTCTTTAATTTGATCTTGAGTCGCAAGTGGATGAACCAAGACAGTAGTACTACTGTCTGTTTTCATGTTTGTTCCTACTATTCATTCATTCGTTTTCTGAACCGCTAGGGTGGTAGGGGGTACTGGAGCCTATCCCAGCTTACTTCAGGCCAGAGGCGGGGGACACCCTGAATCGGTGACCAGCCAATAGCAGGCCACAAGAAGACGACTGACAACTATGCGCAATCACACTCATACCTAGGGGCAATTTAAAGTGTCCAATCAGCCTATCATGCATGTCTTTGGAAGGAGGAAACCGGAGTACCCAGAGAAAACCCACACAGGCCCGGGAGAACATGCAAACTCCATACAGGTGGACCAACATGGATTTGAACCCAAGGCCGTGAGGCCAACGCGCTAACCACTCACCTGCCGGGTCCCCTCATTCCATCTAGTGAAGCTGTGATATTTGCTGATTCTTAATGATACCCAATAGAAGAGTCATCATTAAAAGTGATGATTCTTCGCACAAATTATCTTTAAAAAAATGAATAAAAACATAATCTAGCCGTTGTTATTGTTTTACCATATAAGAGAAACCTGTAAAGATACATTTTCGTCACTGCCAAAACCTTTGATCTTAACTTTACGTTCATATCAAGCTATCAAATGCAACACGCTGCTTAAGATCCGACTGCAAGTAGAGGCCTGTGTGTTTTCCGGGGAGAATTGTTAACAGTGAGACGTGTGAAACAGCTCCTCGCTGTGGGAGCTGTGCCATACTCCTGTGTACCACCTGACACTTTGCTAACCTTTTTCCATCGATCAAATTTATGAAGCACCTGTCTCTACAGTGACCGAGGGCAGGCCTAGGCGGTGTTCCCCTGTATGACAGTGAAAATCCCAAAATAGCCCAACAATATATGGTACATTGGCAGACACACCCCCTTTTTTTTTCCTGGCACTCATTCTTTACCTTGGTCTTCTTCCACTGGCAGCGCAGTTCCTTGGAAGACAGTGAAGAAATGACTCAGCCAGGCCATGCTTTCCACTTATTTATGCATACTTTGACAATTTTCTCCTTGAACCCTGTTGGATTTGGTTTATTTTATTTTTCAAAGCTTTTCACTCCTGAAAGAAAAACACAAGGGTGATGTTTTTTTTAGAAAAGAAAATTCCATCATAATCCATCTTTGGAATGAGATTCACCACATAATAGCAATCAAAATGACTTTGCACGATCAGATTCTTTTACCAAAGTTAACTACTTAGAAATCTGCAGTATTACTGAGAAATACACCACATCGTACATTCTCATATCAATCCCCACAACTCAGAAGATGATACCTGTTTTGTCTCCTGCTAACTTTCGCTCCGATAAAAAAAATAAACAAATCTGGAGCCTATCACAGCCAACTACGGGCCATAGGCGGGGAAGACCTTGAATTAGTGGCCATCTAATCGCAAAATGAGAAAAAGTATCATTCTTGCTCTTACAATTTAGAATAGCCAACTTGACTACTGTGCATGTTTTTGGAACCTGATCCTGTAAGAATTACACTGAAAATGTATAATAACTCCCTCACTGACAAATCAGACAATAAAGGTTTGCTGTTAGGATTTGTGACAAAACATATTACTGCTAATGATAGATTATACCTGGTTATCCCTGGTGTGTGAAACTATATGGAAACAGCATCTGAATCTTTGTTATTTTGGATTTCTGGTCAATCACAAGTAGACAATAGGCTTAAAAAGGGATATTATCACCTGCAACAAATACGCTGATAATACACTCCCTCGCTTTCAACAACATGCGGTACACATTGGTGCTACTCACAAAAATAAAGGCTTGGGTGAAGCTTTCATTCAAACCAACAAAAAGAGGATACGTTTTAACGTACCCAAGCCTTAAAACTATAATCAGTTGATCAGCTGTCAGGTGCTGCCTGTTTCAGAAGAGGACTCATTGGTTAATCAGTCCGTACTGGATCAGTTGGAACAAAAAACAGCTATGTGGAATAATTTGGACATCCCTAATGTAAGAGTAGTATTCCTAAAAAAAATGACCAAAACATCCATTCTAGCTGTCTTAATTCAAGGTAATCTCCACACTGATTTTCAATCTAATGTTGGGACTTAAGACAATATGCATATTGGATTTTTTTTTATGCTGCCAGGGTGCCTAACTGAAATCTGCCACTTTAATATCTATCCCAGCCAACTATGGGCAGTAGGCAAGGGACACCCTGAATTAGTTGCCAGTCAATCACAGGGCAAGATGAGACCAATAAACCTAAGGCCAATTAAGAGAGTCAACCACCCTACCATTTTTGGAACGTGAGAGAAAACCAGACTACCTGGACAAAATCCACAAGAAAATGCAAACTCCAAACAGAAAAGTCAGAACCCACTGGAGTTCTCCGATTATTTTAACCATTTATATATCAACAGTTTGCATGTGTTTTAGACACCATTTTTTCTAATTCCCCACAAAGAAGTGAATTGCATGTGTCTTTTCTGGTTCACTTTGTAGGCTATATTTCTTCAAAGAGACTTCACAAGCAATCAGTCTTCCATTCCTTGCTGTAAATGTTATAGCACAGATCCAAAATGTTTACGTTGACGTACGTATATTGTAGCGTACATTAGAGATATGCTTAATGGGCGTCTGTAAAAGCCCTGGCTAGTCAAGAGTTGAGGCAGGTGCAGACTCTTACAGTAGAGTTCATGACAAACACGGTGAGGCTTTTAGACGCCTTCTCAAAGCTCAATCTTCATTTCCCCTGACACTGATTTCGCAATAAGGATCCGGAGAAAAGGGGAATGTCCATCTATTCATTTTAATGATCCTTCATTATTGACTGCTGGCAGGGAGGGGGCGGGTAAAGGTAATGATTCTTTGTGTTTGCTGGCCAATCACTCCTCTTAAAGGAATCAGACTCTAAATAAGGCCACTAATGGATGCCCTTTTTGACCTAAAACTGACCCTGCATACAATCCAGCACTTCCGCTCATACTGGGGATTGCTTTGTCGTTCTTATTGTTTCAGGAGTTGGCTAAAACTTCTCAAATAATAGATTATGAAACTGTGAATGATCATATGCACAAATTCAGTGTGGTTTTTAATTATTCGTTCTGAAGATGAAGCACAGTGAAATCATGATTAGTGAAATACTATTAGGCTTTTTTTTTATTAGAAAAAGACAGTGCTTGACATTTTGGAAAATATGGCTATTGGCTTTCTTTTACAGTTAGATGATAAAATGGATTGCACATGTCTGTACACTCATTTATTCAGCCACAGACAGAAGTCTGTTAGCTTAGTTTAGTAGAAAATCTTGAAACAGGGCCAGGTTGACTCCATCCCAAGGTTACAAAAGCTGACGTCCTACCTGCCTTGTCCACAAATATGTGAGGATTCACCACATGAATGCATGAAGCAAAGAGAGTTTGTGTACCTGACAAATTGTTGAGTCTATTCTCAGTTGTCTGCTCAGTGACTGGTCAGGACATACAATATGATGAGGTGACACAAAAACTCTTCCATCATCAACTTTAAACAGCCTGCTGATCTAAAACTGTCTTATCTGGGAATTCTGCCAAATGGCTGCTTTCTCAACCTATTTATCCACTGACTGTTTTCTATCTCAATCATCAGGCCTGTATTTTTTAATCACTGTATGTGAGCTACAATTTTCCACAAATCCAGTGTAATAGTTTTACAAGGGAGCAGTTTAAATAAAAGTAAATGCAAGGTATTTGATTAATATGACACATTTGCTTCACTGTGGTGTTATCAGTGAATGACATTTGTGAACAACAAAGGTTGCACTGTTCTGTTTTATCACATGAATTATTGTTATTATTATTATTATTACTAGCATTTAGATTCAAAATAATAAAGATAAAAACAGTCATACCTGGCCACCCGGCGGTGCAGTGGTTCTTCCGCCTGACTTTGCTACGGGCAGCATGGGTTTGATTCCCACTCGTTGGCAGTGTGATTGTGAGAGTGAGTGGTCGTCTGTCTCTCTGTGTGCCCTACGACTGACTGGCGACCAGTCTATGGTGTAGTCTGCCATTGACCGAAGAAACCTGGGTTAGGCAAGCTCCTGCAACACTTTCAAGGATGAGCTGTATGGAAGATGAATGAATGAATGAAAGAAGTCATAAATCTAGTTCAGAAATTTTAAGGTTCCGAATTTTTTATTTGCAAATGAGTGACCTGAGATACGAAAAAGATCCAAGTTACGAAATTCCCCAAAAAGTAAATCCTTACCCGTTGTTTTGTTTTGAAAATATTGCCGCGGATGCATTGATTCTCACTTTAGAACATCGTTAACATCTACTGGGTTCTCATTTCATCACTCTCATTCTATATCATAAAATGACAATAAAAGCATTCAATTCAATTCAATTGGCTGTCTCACAACAACCATGATCCAGTTTTCAAGATTCTCTCTTACATACCTGTCCACCTCAACTAAATGCTCCCCTTATTAATGATTGCAATTCCCCTTATTAAGCGATTCCAAAAACGTACAAATGCAGTACGGCACATATTATCACACACACATACAAACATAGGGTACAGCTAAAAGTCTAAAATGTGGTACAAAGTCGACGGCTTTTGGCCCTGGTAGAATGGGATATTGCCACCATCTGGCGGACAAACATGGGTATTACGTCTACCATAATAACAGCCACGGAGGGAACAATTTCAGCGTTGTGGGGTGCATTTTCATAGGGTTTATTTATTTTAAGACATTAATAAATAAATTCCTTGTAATGTTCTCTCATTTATGTGTTTTCTCACATCTTTCATACAAAATTGGGAAAATTTTAAGGGGTTTAGTTGGTATTGGTGTGAGAACTGTGGAAGGAGTTAGAGAATTTACATATAAAGTACACCTCTACTTACATAGGATTTCATTCCAAACAAAGACGACACTTTTTCACCAATTTACTGTCGTACAAGTGTAATCGTTTGATTGCAGTCAGGTAATGGTTGTTTTAGCAGCCCCACATAATTATAGTTACATTGTTTGTGCTGAATCGGTTGGAACAAAAAACCCAGAACTCGTGGCAGCCCTGTAAAACCAGTTTGGGGACCCCTGATTTAATATGTCTGCGCCTGGATGCTGTGTATCCATTTTCAGGTTTTTCAGTGATTACGAAATTATGATTAACCTTTATATGTGTGCTTCTGTGTGTGCCCTTGTAAACCAGTGACAGGAGGGAAAAGCAAGTACGGTTTACAAAAGTGCTCCACGGATTAAGTATGATTGATAAATTACCGAAATTAGTTATTTATAAAAATTACCATACAAATCTCAACCTAGTATTCATCGTGCAAGTCTATAACCATAGTCAAGCAAAGCTGGCTGTTCTACTTAAAGTTATGAAAGTGTATAACATTTTTAATGGTTCAGATTAATTGATAATCATTATCATATGCAATGACTGCAATTATTTTGTTTGCGAGTGTGTGTGTGTGTGTTTCAGCTGTCATCAGTCCGTCAAGGTAATGAACACTATACTTTGGTCCAGCCTCCAACAGCTCTTTAAGGCATTATTCACGCCAGAGAAGAGACACACTCAGGTATAGTACTCCTGCCTGAATGGTCCAGTGGATGATGGGTGGGCGGGGATGTTATTAGCAGTATTCATCTACAAGGCTCCCCAAGCTATACTATATTGAAACTGACCACAAGACAACCCTATCATCTTCAAAGATTACCTGTCTCCTGTACGCTATATGAATGTTTTATCATAAAAGCTTTTCTTTTTTTCTTGTTGCTAAGTGCCTCCTTGAGTGTTTGCTTTCAACTTTTGATTACTTTATGTCTTGTTGCGAAGAAGAAGAAAGGCCCAGCCCATTTAAATATAATGGACCTAACGGGAAAGGTAATCTCCGATGGATTGGAACAATTAACGTGGAGGTGAAATTCAACAACACAGGTAGAAGGTTTGGATAAAGTTGAGAATTTAGTACTTTAAGCATGTTATTCAACTTGGACATTGGGAGTATTTGAGCTAAAAGGTAGAACGTCTGAATGACAGAAAAACATCTCAAATATGATTGTATTATTGTGTATAACGTGCATTTCTCTATAAAAGACCTACTTTAAAACCATTAATAGCCAATCTATCCATTCACCTTTCTCCGTTTTTTTTTCTACAATGGCATAGTTTCATTCTAAAATATATTGTTGAGTCATTTACGAGAAAACATATTTTTTTGCAGTCATTTGGTCCAGACACTGGGGTTTCCAGTCCCAAGGCACTTACTTCCACCCCACCCACATCTCTTTGTAATTTTTTAGCAGACACTGCGTTGTGAGTGGGGAATGAACAATTGCATAACAGCAGGCGAGACGTGATTGTTCCTGGCCATTTTACAAAATTCAATCATTCACAGTAGTATACTCTACTCCCATAACTATACATTAAATCACAGCATGAATGGGGATATTTATTCATGTGCTCGACATCCAATTGCCTAAAGGAGAGGGAGGAATTCAGAGGAAATTAGACATTACATAGGATACATAAAGTAAAAAAGACAGGTAAATATAAAGTAAAATAACAGTGTACTATAAAGCCTTTTGCCTTTGATTACTTGCTGCACACATTTATTTTAACCACTGTCTTGAATGTACTCAGTCACCTCTTTGCAAATCCTTCCAAACTGGTCTGCAGTATTTAAACAACACACACTATAAGTCATAGAAACTACTGGAAGAGATAAGAGCCAACAGGTGATGTATGAGCCACACAGAGATGATGACCCCAGATGTTCACCAAGAACCTCTGGGATCTGAATCAGACACTGACTAGTTATGACTTTCTCATTCTTACCTGTCCCTATGGATTAAAGGAAAGATAAATGAACACACTACTCACACACACACACATGCACGCTGATTTAATGTGAGGGGGGATACGATACAGACGTTGTATCATAGGCAGAAGCCCAAGCGACATTCATATATCTATAGTATAGTATGCAGTTCTTGGGCAATCCTTTTTGTGGCCACCAATTCTTTTTTTCAACCCTCAACCTAGCAGCGACATCTAGTGTTCAATTTTTACAAGTGCATTTGACTATTGGAGAGACAAAAACTACTAAGTATTCTCATGACATATCACCATTTCGTTGACAGGCAGTGTTGACATTGCGCTTATTTTGTAATTTTAACCAATAAAATTTAACACATTTTCATCAGGAATAATAATCCATTTAAAAGTTTGTTCACAAATTATATAAAATTGAACATTTACATTTATTTACATTCTACAAAGCTTCCATTGCTCGCCCTATATATATATATATATATATATATATATATATATATATATATATATATATATATATATATATATATATATATATATATATATATATATATATATATATATATATATATATATATATATATATATATATATATATATATATATATATATATATATATATATATATATATATATATATATATATATATATATATATATATATATATATATATATATATATATATATATATATATATATATATATATATATATATATATATATATATATATATATATATATATATATATATATATATATATATATATATATATATATGTATATGTGTATATATATATATATATATATATATATATATATATATATATATATATATATATATATATATATATATATATATATATATACATACATATACGTAAGCCACAGGTACTTCAACTATATGCATATAGCAAAAATAGAAACAAATAAAAATCATCATTTCCAATTGAGTTTCATTGTTTATTATTTCAGCAGCTTATCTCATTCAGTAACATTTACACAGCAGGCTGTAATATAAGGCAAACGGTCACAATGTACTCTTATGAAATCAAACAATCAGATAAAGCATCATATCTAGAAGTGCAAATTCAAAATAAAACTTGTAATACTTTCATACTAATGTATGTTCACATAGGACAGAAAAAAATGTAATGCAACTTAACAATGACATATTTAGATCTGGTCTTGTTTTTGTGGTCCTGACTCTCTCAGCATAAAGACAGTGAAAAAAGTCATGTGTAGTACGTAATCCCTCCGCTCTATTGTAGATATTGGGATATGTAAGGCTCATCAATGAATATTCCCACTAGTGTAAGTGCAAGTTGTATTTCTGCAGTGTCTGAAATATTTGTTACATGAGGCAGTTGGTGTTGCAGACATCCCCGGACTTAAAAAGCTCATAAAAGCCTACCAGCGGAAACATGGAAAGGGCACCTACCATCGAGCCCAACTGTACCACTGCCCCACACCACACAAGGGCGCTATGGCCCTCATCCCTTAGAATTATTCCAATTATTACCTTTACGTATGACAAGGAGAGAACAAATAAGACCCAAGCCAGCACCTAAAGAACACAACAAAGGGAAAAAACAAAATGAGAATAACAATTAAGTTTAGGAAAGAGACAAAATTAAGTAAATACACACTATATTCAATAGAGTGCCTTGCAAAAGAATTTGGGCCAACTGGAACTTTTACACCTTTGGCACATTTCAGGCTTCAAACATAAAGATTTGTTTTTCATCAATAATCAACGAGTGGAACAAAATCTAGTGGATATTTCACTTAAGCTACAAAAAAGGATCATTTAAAGTTCGCTACAAGCCACCCGAGAAACACAACAAACGTGGAAAAAAAGTGCTCTGGTCAGAAGAAACTAAAATTTAACTTTTGTGGCCACAATGCAAACCAATCTGTTGGCCGTACAAGCAACACTGCTCATCACCCTGACCATCCACACTGCTCAATATGTTGGTAGCAGCCTAATGATTTGGCCCTGCTTTTGTTTTGTCAGGAGCGACAGCGAAGATGGTTAAAATTGATGGGAAGATAAGCTAAATACAGGACCATTCTCCCACCTTTTGCAGTATGTCATAAACCTGAGACTTGGACGGAGATTATTTTCAGGAACATGCTGGCATGGTGAGGGCGCAGCGCAAACATTAATTTTAGGTGACAGACTTATTATTATTATATTTTTTAGAACTAATTCAGAGGTTTATTTCATTCATGTATGCAAGATGGTGGATAGCTAGACTAAGGCAGGGGTAGTCAGCTTCCATCTCGGGCTTGTCACGACGACTTTTCGTGGTTCAACGAAATCTCAGTAGTATGAAAAAAATCAACTTTTTTGTTTTCCACCTCAAGTTTTAGGCACCCTGTGCTATGAGATCAGACATGGGCAAACTACGCCTTTTAATCCGGCCCGCCGACGTCCAAATAATGTTTTTTTTCTTTTTCCCCAAGATGGCGCCGTATCGCGGAAGCCAGTGATAGTAGCTCTGTCCACTCTTATTTGTTTTACGTGTTTTACAGCCCCTCTATCTTTTTTAAATTACATTTTAATATTTCTTAAAACATGCATTTTTTACCTTACTTTGTACTTTATAATTTAATGATGAGTGATGAGTATGTTAATACTTTAGTCCTTTTTTTTCTGTTTATGTTTCATATGTACTGATAACAGATGTAGTTTTTTATATGTATCATATCTTGTGCTGACCCTGCCCATTTGTCAATTTTTTAAAGTCAATGTGGCCCCCGGGGCCAAAAAGTTTGCCCACCCCTGTATTAGATATATCACACAAGACTGTGTAATGTTCTCATGTTAAAAAGGTTGAGTGTTATGAAATAATCTTACTATAACAACAGTTCCAGATGTACTGTGGACCAGTAAAGGACAAGGACTCAATGCTGCCATGGCCATGATGTAGCTTGCAAATCCAGTCCCAAACACCGTCAGAACACACATAAAGATGAGTGACCTAAAAGTTAAAATTATACAACTCATTAAATAACATGATTAGGTATACAGGTACATAGTATGCCTTCTCGCCTAAAATATAGTACATGGCATTACAGAAATATTTTCAGCCTTTGACTAGCTTGTGTTTGAGAATTTGTAGATACTAAAATAGTCACACGTACCTAATAGGCATGAACATGGCAATGAAACAGGCCAGTGGGTTGGCGACGGCTGCCATTGTGGCAGCAAGATGATAGGCCTGGTTCCCATAAGGCAAACAGGAGTAGGACTGCACTGATGGTAGCACTGCATTGGTAAGAGAATTGGCCCAAGCGAGTACAACAAAAATAAAAGCCACCTCAGCATTACTGTATGTGCCCTTGCCAAAGGAGCTGCGAGGTGCTCTCTTCGCAGACCCAAAGGGATTTAACATTGGCTTTTGCTCTGGTGTTTGTGGGTGCATAGAGAAAGCTTGCTCTCTCTTTCCTGGTGTCAGTTCATCCCTGAAATACGAGTCATCTTTCTTTTCCCGAGCAATGGCTGGATGATGGTTAAGCAGGATAAAGGCAATCAAGCAAATAACCATCATTGCACTGAGGAATAAAAAGAACGCCTGAGCAGAGAATTTAGCTGGTTGATAGATTGCTTGGAGTTTGTCAGGGTCAACAGTGGAATTGGCTATTGTTTTGTTCAAAGAAACTGTTAACGTGCTATTATGACACCTGACTACACCAACACCTTGAATTAAAGCCGCCAGTGCAGGAACCAGTCCACTGAGGCCTTCGCCAACAAAGTAGCTGGTGAGGTACTGGGGACACAGGCGCATCATGAATGGCAAAAAAGTGACAGAGGAGGTGCAGTCCACCACCGAGAGCAGGAAGCATAATATCAAGAGGGGCACACTGTGAGGGCTGCCAGCTATTGTCACGGTGTGCTTCCAAAAGAAAGCCAAAAGGAATGTGGCAACGATTCCCAACACAGCAATGCAGTAGACAACAGGCCTCTCATCCAGCACTCCAGGACGAAAATGGTGCATTAAAGTGACGATGAGGGGGCCAATGTTGGCTGTCTGAATGAGTACCGTCAGGTAGGATGGCAAGGCCCAGAGTTCAGGGATCTGTGGTACGATTAGTGGGAGCTCCACCCACATTCCATTGATGGCTACCCAGGAACCCATGCCAAACAGACAGGCGAGTATGTGAGTCAGCAGCGACATGATGACAGTGTTGAGGAAGTAAATAAGGAAATGAAGAAGTGATTAATCTGAAACACACACAAAAAAAGGAAAGTAGTTTAAGTGGTTATGCAAAAAAGATCACAATGTTGAAAAACTTGTTTTAATTTATGAAAAAAAAGGCAACAAATGTAGGATTCGATTCATTTGCCTGAAAAATATATGAATCTGTTGCATCTGTTTTTGTCTCTTAACTCAATTTGATGGTAAAAACATAGCAGCGTTACCCAAATTTTTGCCCAAGGCAAGTTGGGATATGATTTTTTTTTCCTGATAAAAACAGAGCTCTGTAGCGTTACCCAAATTTGGCCTCAGGCAAGCTGGGATATGATGTTTTCCTGGTAAAAACATAGCACTACAGCGTTACCCAAAATTGGCCCGCAGGCAAGCTGGGATAGGATTTTTTTCCACCCAACCATCATGAGTAAAACCACCATACAATTGAGGATCAATAGTTTTATTGTAGTACAAAATTCTGTTTCAACTGATTCAAGACGAGTTAGTTAGTGTGGCCATCGTAATATTCATCCTTACTTGTTTTGAGATCAGATACCATTTGCATGTAAAATAGCTGATATATGGATCATTATATAGCCACTGTAAGACAAATAGCTTAAAAATGAAAGCAGTTTAGTTAATCATTTAGGTTTGTTTTCTTTAAATAAAAATTGAGATAAATATGCTTTAGCTAGATTTATTTTTATAACCCTTAACTAGAGTCACAGAGGGCTTCACAGGTGCAGTTGACAAAAATTTCACCCCCCATAGGGACCCAAAGCTTTAGAAAGTTAATACCCAGATTTAAAACTTATTTAGATACAGAAGTATGAACTTACAAATGTAAATTTATGTTTCAAAAGCATCTACTATCATAGAATTGAAACTATTCAGAAATTAGATGTAGGACAAAATGTTGCTCTAGTGATGCAGAAGATTGCTATAAATTTTAGTAATTGATGCCAATTATAATCAGTTTTTATTAAGGAATCAATAACTTTCACACATATTCCACAGCTGGTATATGGTTTGTTGTATTGACCTTAGTTAAGAAGATAATCAGCATTTATAAGTACATTTTCTATGTATACTTGGGTTATCTGTGTAAGATAAAAACATTTGATTGTGGTCTATAAGCAAATTATATTATATATAATAGATAAACGGAGACTTGCTCAATTGACCTTGTCCTTCTCTGGTGAAGGATGCCATGAACTTTAACACACTAACACACTGCTCTCATAAATGCTCAACATGGATGCCAATATTTGTAAAAACACAATCCTCGATCATGTTATATACATCAAATTCCACTCAAACTAAAGAAATAATGTGACAAAGTCACATTTTCATTGATTTTCAACAGAGTTTATCCTTGTCATGATCACAGTGTTCTGGAGCCACCGGGCAGTAATGCCATATATTTACTAAAATAATAAAAACAGCATGTAAACTGCCTGAGCATATTCCAATATCTGCCCCCCGCCTCATATTACTACATTATTATTATTATTATATTAGTATTATACTGTTGACATTGCGATCATCCAACTGTGAACTTGAGTACATTATATATGTATCTAAAAACCTATTCTCTTACCGTGCGCTCACATGGATCTCTCCTCCCGACATCCAAAAGCAAACCTAATATAAATACTTCTTACGATCTTTTACATCATTCCAAAAGGTTTTCTTGTGTTTATGTATGGACGCGTGCGAGCGTGCGCGTTTATTTTGCTTGTGAGCGTTTGCGTGCTTTTACGGCCGGCTTTATTATACTACTACTTCCGGGCGGTTGACCCGACCGAGAATTGCGCACGCGTACATGACAACTCAGCCGCCTTTGAGAGCTAAGATTTTAGCCGACAGCTAATTTACATCTCTAGTCCCTTGTGTAGTTTAGATCTGATACATCTCACCTCATTTTCTGAACAACTTTATCCTCAATCGGGTCGCAGAGGGGTGCTGGAGCCTATCCCAACTGACAGAGGCAGGGGACACCATGGATCGGTAGCCAGCCAATCACAGGGCACAAGGAGACGGACAACCATACACACTTACACCACTAGGTGGAATTTAGAATGCCCAATCAGCCTACTTAAAAAAAATAGATGGGACAATATATGTACATTTTAAATGTCTAGATTTAACGTTTTTTAGGGAGCCCGATCGAATGAGTGGTTAGCATGTTGGGCTCACAGTTCTGGGGTCCTAAGTTCAAATCCAGGTCATTTCCATCTATGTGGAGTCTGTGTGGGTTTTCTCCAGGTTCTCCAGTTTCCTCCCCCGTTCCAAAAAAGATGATTGGACACTCTACATTGCCCCTACATTGGCCAGGGTGTCTGTCCCCCGCTTCTGGCCTGGAGACAGCCGGGATTGGCTCCAGCACCCTCCGCGACCCCATGATTTTTCTTTTTTTTCCATTGGCGTCGGTATCTGAATTTTAAAATTTCATATTTTCTGTCACATTTAGAATGCAAATTCATTTGTTGGTCTTTAGTTACATTAAACAAAACATTTTATTGTGGTTCAAGTAAATTAAATCATGATAAAATTTGTTGGCATATAAGTATGTTACATCATATCTTGACATTGTACTTTAACATAATACAGTACATAAATATATATTTTAAGTTTTGGTACTCCTTAAACATCATTTTCCAATTATTTACCAACAATGGTATGATGGTGATAATAAAAAAGAATAATTTGAATATTCTTTGGGTTTTTTTGTATGGATTCAAAGTGAGATTAAATATTACCTACCTGCCAATGAAAATATAAATGCTGAGCCAGCTATAGTTGGAGATTTTACACCCGTGGAAGAAAGAAAGGCACTGAAAGCAAATCTGGAGTGCCCCTTTGTTGCTCCAGTCGAGTATACATTATTCACTTTGATTCTGGAGTTTAACTCATTTGGATCACTAGGAGGTTGTCATGTGACTTACCGAAGCCTGAGCCAAGAGTATAGCCTGGGAACAAAAGTCTGAAGAAACATGCCCGGCTGGAGGAAGAGAACAAGGGTAGAGGGAGGTTTTAAAGAAAAAAAAAGGATGGACTAAAATATGGTGTTAGAATGTAACAAAAACAATTAAGGCTTACATCACAGGTGTCAAAGTGGCGGCCCGGGGGCCAAATTTGGCCCGCCACATCATTTTGTGTGGCCTGAGAAAGTTAATCATGAGTGCTGACTTTCTGTTTTAGGATCAAATTAAAATGAGGAGTATAGATGTATATTAAATTCAATGGTTTTCCCCCTTTTAAATTAATAATTGTAATTTTTAAATCATTTTTACTGTGTTTTTAATTCAAATTTTTGGGGGGAAAATCAAAAAATATATTTAAAAAAAGATAAAATAAACATTGTTTTAGATCTAAAAAAACCTGCATATTCAGGGATTTTAATCCAGTTCTTTTAATCCATTTATAAAAAAAATATCTAGATATTATATCTAAAATGGTCCAATCCACATAAAATCGAGTTGACACCCCTTGCTTTACATGATGCACAAATATTTATGTGAGTACATGTGTCCATAGTGAATGGATCTAGATGTATATACACTATATTGTGTATGTTTATCTCCAATGATTAACTCAGATTATCCTTCAAAATTTTGGAATAACCCACCTTTGTGTTTGCCATCAAAAGTCACTATTTTTTCAAATGAGTTACAAAATGAATCAAAATTATAGTCAAGACATTGACAAAAAAAAAAGTTTTTTTTTTTTATAGAATACCTACCAGCTAACTGGTCCTTGCATTGGAGATGTGCTTTGGCTCATCAGCTGTAGGATGTTAATTCTAGAGAAAAGAAGAACAAATAAAACAATTATTTAAAAAATACGTTGAACATCTTATTTAGAATATAATTTCTATTCATTTTGCAACCCATCTAATTAAAAAATAAAGTGACTTTGCACTTTTCATTGATAACAGTGATCATCTGTGAACCCAAACCTTGGAATATTAGTGAAAGTAAAGGTACAGAAATGGTGGCAAAGTGGTTTGTTCGATTTGTATTCATTTGTTTAATTGCTGGGTGCCTAGGTCGATTGAGTGGTTAGCACATCAGCCTCACAGCTCTGGGGTCCTGGGTTCTAAACCAGGTCAGGTCACCTGTGTGGAGTTTTCATGTTCTCCTTTGCGTGGGTTTTCTGTGGGTATTCCGGTTTCCTCTCACATTCCAAAGACATTGATTGTAGGCTGATTGAACACTCTAAATTGCCCCTAGGTATGATTGTGAGCGTGAATGGTTGTTTGTCTCTTTGTGCCCTTCGATTGGCTGGCCACCAATTCAGGGTGTACCCCGCCTCTGGCCTGGAGTCAGCTGGGATAGGCTCCAGCACCCCCCGAGACCCTTGAGGATAAAACAGTTGAGAAAATGAGATTAGATGAGAGTACTATATCATACCAGAAATTAGGCTTATGTAAATACTAATGAGCTAGTAAATCTTCTCAATTCAATGTTTCAATATAGTATACATATTCAAGAACTAGTTTACAGGCTAGCTCGAATATACTTCTGCTAAAAGTTAGGTGCATGGTGCTATTGTGAGCTAGGATCATTGTCAGTATTTTCATGGAACAATACACTGCTTTCTTTGTGAAAAAATGCTGGACTGTGTTCAAAATACTATGACTGTGTTTTCGACACAGTATGTCGGCCGTTTTGGTTATTGTTTTTAACAGCAGGAGGGCAAACTGATCAGAGGATTAACAGATGCCAATGAAACTGTACCGCTGGACATATAAGGTCAAAAACAAAACACAGGCTTAAATAAATAATCTGGCCAACATTTTCCAATCCAACCAATCACTACTGCTTGAATACCACTACCATTACCACCACAATACAGTAAAATTTTGATTATTGCCAAATTGAATCTGTCAAACAAACATATTCAGAAGTTGAATAATACTTTTAAGGTAATTAATAGAATCTACATGTGTATTTAAAAACAAA
This sequence comes from Stigmatopora nigra, assembly GCF_051989575.1. Taxonomy (NCBI): domain Eukaryota; kingdom Metazoa; phylum Chordata; class Actinopteri; order Syngnathiformes; family Syngnathidae; genus Stigmatopora; species Stigmatopora nigra. Next base: position 4,044,690 of record NC_135514.1, read on the forward strand.
TGCATTTATTGGTACACTTAGACAGAAAACAGTAGGTCTCCACAAAGGATATTGTAGAGTGCTGGGTACAAAAATATAAACAGTAGTAGTTCAATTTAAGGGTGCATAGTCATTTAGGTAAAATGTTTTGTTTTTTTCCTTACCAAAACTGATATTCCAATACAAAGAAATTGACACAAGGGGTTATTCGTCTATAGAAAGTATTCAATGCGCTAAAAAATATTTAAATAATACAAATTAAAACTGCATAGACCAAATGTAATTCTAGTGATTCATCCCCAGGCTTTTAATGTCAGAGATAATAAACCAGAAGAAAAACCAGGTGCATTCATGTTTATGACTAACAAAGATGGCACAAAGCTCTACGTACAATTAGCGTTAACATTAACCAGTTCTTTTAGTAGCAGAGCCTGATATTTGACCCCAGGGAAATTTTATTTCATGCCACTTCAGGGTGAATTTCTGTAGTATCCTTAATCATCCTCAAATGAGGACTAAATCTATGGGTACATTTTTGCTCTTTTCATAAAAGGAAGAAAAAGGAGAAATAAAATACATGTTTAGTCATTTTTTTTAACTAATCAACCAAAAACAAATAGTTAAATTTCCAAATTATCTGTAGAAGTAGAGTAAGCGGATTAACAATATGCAGAAAACTATTAGTTTTATATTTTATGTATCTCATAACTACCACATTTCTTGTGTAATAATCGAACAATTAAGTAGTATGGAAGAAAGTGCTTTATATGTGGTAAACAATGAAATACATATACTTTACTGCAGTTAAAAAAGAAATATCCTATCGATACTTTCACAGCAATTTTCCATTCAAAGAAATACATTAAAAAATCCTGACAAACGATTCAGCTTGTAAAAATGGCATTGTATTTTTCAGATACAAAAAATTCAAGATTTGAACTATCCTAAAAATGTAGAGCATTAAACAATACACAATTACTTACAATCAAGGCATCAAAAACCGTAAAAGAAGCTCAACTGTGGCCCTGCCAGCAAGATCATCTTCTTGAAATGACTGACATCCTAAAATTGAAGAGAAACATTGGAATCTCTCATACTCGTAGCCATTTTGGTTTTTGTATTTTTTTGGATACTCAGTGAGGAACATAAAGGAACACAATTTTGTTTTTTGCCAACCACCTAACATTAATCTCATACTCAAGCGGTTGATATCCACTTTTACTGTAAAAAATATTGTCTGGTTCTACTATTATTTCATTCATAATATTGCTAACAGCTGCTCAAAATGTGATCATGCATTACATCACATTCATAAAACTATTCGGTATGCAATTACTGTATGATTTCTTTTATGTGATAATGTTCTTTTTTCAGACTTAAAGACAGTTTGAATATCTTTACTTTCCCAGATATACCCAAATGTTCCAAATCCTTCTTTTTATTGACCTTCACACCAAGGTCAGCTTCTTGTCTTTGCCCTCATAGCCCTTTTATCGCAAAATTCTTACTTATCACTGTGTTTACAATTAAGGGCGAAAATGTTGTTTGGGTTTAGAGCACACAAGTCTGTCGGCAGATGCAGTCAAGGGGCGAGTAGCATCTCAGCTTCTTCTGGAGGGTGAACAAGAGTGAAAACAAAGTCATGCATTGGAAATGAAATACATACTGTTTAAACAAAATCTCTTAATGAAGGGAAAAAGTATAAAGGTCAGATATATTTCTTCAAACTGACAAAAGTAAAAATAAATTCATGAAATTGAGTGGAACTCAACCAATGGTATTTTGACATTGATTTTGAATTGTCCTGCCGCATAATTATTTGAATCGAAACCTAATGAAACAGAAACAAAAAGAAAAATAAACAACATTTGATAGTGTCCCTGGAAAAAATATAATATTATTTGACCATGACCAATGTGTCCTTTTGTTAGTTAAGACATTTCTTAAAACTAATAATCAATCATTGTGCCTCACGTCAGTATCCAGCATTGTTTTTTTTTTTGTCAATTTAGAATTCATTGGGGACAACCAGTGAGTACTGGGACTGCATGTTAGACTGGAAACATGCTAAAAGGCATTTTGACAAAGAACAAAGCTTTAGGGAGAATGCTCTTGGAAAAAGTGGAACTTTCTGGCAATACACATTGGCAGTACATTCAAAGAATGAAACGTAAAGAAAGGAAAGTTCCATAATGTGGAAAAACATGGAGAAGACAAATTTTCTGGGCCTGTTTGTTTAATCAGTCATGAGGTGTCTTGATATATTTCTTGAATTTGATCATGTTGCAACGAAATATCAAGAATATCACACTATTCCAAGGAGAAATGTACTGCTCACTGTCAAACGGCCTATTTTCAGTCAAAGGTTGCTAGAACATAATAGCCTATCGAACTGCCATAAACGGCAAGAATTGCTCAGAGCAAAACATGGAACTATTTTCTAGATGGCCTTCAAATAGATTTGATCTAACTCTAGCCAGCCACCTGTGAAATGAGGTAAAACATGGCATCTAGTTTAAAAAAATGGCTTTAAAACTGATATGATTGGAGCAGTTTGCTCATGAAGTTTGAGTGGTACTACTAATACTACTCTTATTACTACTGGGAGGTACACATTAAAATATACACACATTAATTTATCACAGTGATTCCTCCACAAGCTTGTGCAATAGATAATTCCTGACATCACTGTGGGTTTATTTGTTCAATCACAGATGAAAACAAACAACGACGTGCATCGGTAAATGCAGTCCATGATTTGAAGCTAAGGTAAACTACTTAAAAATAAACTCATGTACCTTTCATATATATCATTAAGACAACAAATGCCTTACCTGATGGTGAGTCTTGCCCCTCCGTTGTGACAAACAGGAGTTCAGATCCTAATGCCGCAATAGAACTCCTTGGACGAATGCAACGATCACCTGAAAAACTTCGACGGAGTAAAGCCTAAAAAGAAAAAGCAGTAGCAAGTCAGGTGTTGTGATAAATTTTAAAATGAAAATTGAATACTTAACATCCAGGGCTGTGACCTCGAATACAGGAAAGGTGGTAAAAATGTGAAAACGTAATAGCTTGCCTTCCGTGTCATTGGGCTCGTAGGGGCAGAGGCACTACTGTAGAGACTGAGGCTCGAGTTGGACCTGCTGACAGTTAAACCTTTGGAGATGCTTCCTGTAGGCGACAAGTACTTCTCCTTGATCTTCAGGTTGGTCCGACCTTTTACTGTTGGCAAAAGAGAAGCAATTACAGAACTTGGTAATGTTGAAATTGTCAGTTATTTTTAAACTGTATTTTATGAATACTGCATTTAAAAGACCTTGCTAATGCCTCTTATAAGTTGGTTTTTGTAATTACCCTTTTTTGTGTGGTTTTCAAGATAAAAAAGTAAATAACTTAGTGGTTTATTAAATATAGAGTCCTGCTTACCATTATTGAATCCCATGAAATTCAAGTATACATAATTTGGAATATTTTTTGAAAAACATCAATCAAGTGAAGTATTTTTTTTTCTTTTTATTTATTTTTATTAATTCTTTATATCAATTTCTTTTGTTAAAATACTTTGGACTTCCAAATAAAAGACTGTGATTATAAAAAAATAAATTAAATTTTTTAAAAGACATTAAGACAAAAAAACTAACAATAATCAACACACAAAAAAAACCAACAACATTTTCTCTCAAATTTACCACAGTTCAGTGGCAATTGGTTGGGTACGTCTTTCACACTTTATCCAGAGAATAATTAATCATCATATTTTTCTTTACAATAAAGCACGAAAACCTTAGCTTTATTGTTTTCATTTTGCCGCTGTTTGAAAAAAACTGATGTTCTTATCCATCTAGATTTTGTTTATCTTTGTGAAAGCATTTGTTTTTCATTGACACATTCTGTCATTGTACAGTTGCTTGAAGATAAAATGGTATTGGTACGAGTGCAATTTGCAAAAACCTAACCTCTGCAGGGATCATTCTTCACCAGGAATTCATCTAGAGCAGTCCAACCTCCTCCCACTCTGACCATGAGTGTGCTCCGCAACATGCGAACCATCCTCAACAGTTGGGAATCTCCAAACTGAAAAAAATTCTATGTATATGGACTGACTTTATATACATAGATAGAAAGATAAACAATAACTTACCCTGTATCGGTTGGCACTGATCTGCTCTACTTGAAACCTTTTGGGACAGTGACATTGTGATACCTGACGACTTACCTGAAATATAAGGATTGAGGGCAAGGTTTTTAAAACAGTTTAACTGAATCAATCGATTAAAACACTGCAAGTAAGAAGGCAATATTTGTACCTCTTCATTAATTTGATCTGCATCCAAAGTTTTTCTGTAGGGATCTCTGCTGGGGTGCAGCGCACTCACAAACTCATAGTAATCAATGAAGCCATCGCTGTTTATGTCAAATATATTTGCCACTGCATTCATCTCCAGCGAATTTGTAGGAAATTCTGCAGTGAATTTTTTAAAGCATACTTGTGTGTTATTTTGTGTAATGTAGTAACTAGGATCATTCGTCAGTTGATTTATATGCATATACACTCATACTTTTACTTACAAATGCCTTTAGGAACGAAAGTTTCAGGTTATGAATTTTTTTATATGCAAATGAGTGACTCGACATACGAAAAAGATCCAAGTTACGAATTCCCTAAAAAAGAAAAAGCATTTCCTTATCCATTATGTTATTTTAAATTCCCCCCTTTCAATGATTAAAAACTTTACAAATGCAACGTGCCACACACACGTAAAAGTCTATACAATGTACTATAAAGTGGAGGACTTTCAGCCCTGGTAAAATGGGCTCTTTCGCTATCTGGCGGACAAACACGGGTATTACATCTATAATGGCCGCAGAGTGAGATATTTCAGCGGTGCAAGGAATATTGTCATATGCTTCATTTATTTTAAGACATATATAAATGTTTTTATAGTTTTCTCTATTTTTTGTGTTTCCTCACATATTTCATACACATTCGGGACACTTTGACCAATTTTAAAGGGTTGAGTTGGTAGTTGTGTGAGGACAGTGGAATAAATTAAATAATTTACATATAAAGTACATCTCTACTCACAAAATTTCCAAGTTAGGAAACAAGTCTTGGAACCAATTAATTTTGTAAGTAGAGGTACAGGTGTGCTCAATAATCAGTAATTTTACCACTAGTGTATTTCTCTTTAGGTAACGGCATGTTTACACAAATCAATCAAAGGAGATAAACAGTGGTACTTACTAGAAGCCAGGACAAAGTCAATGAACTCTTTCTGGCTGATACGTCCGTCCTGATCCCGGTCAATGTTGCGGAACACATCTAAAATGCGAGACTTCAAATGGCTGATCCACTGAATGTAGCGTTTTCGCCAAACGTTAAAATCAAAATTGGCAAATTCTTCCAACTAGTAGAGGAACAAAAAATGTAAGGCTTGATTTTACATAGCATATGAGAATAATTGCTTTAAAAATCAACTTTAAAAATACGTGAATATTCTTATTTGCATGCACTGTATATACATTTATATAAAGTAAATGCAAATATATATAAATATTTGATTATCTACACACACACACACAGACAATAACCTCTTTGAGTTTCTGTCGATGTTGTTCAAGATGTTTTTGTCTTGCTTGTGCGAGGAGCCACAGTTTCTGCCACTGATTGATTAGCTGACTGAGCTGTGGGGTGTGAGGGTTGAGGTGCTCAAGGGGTAGTGGTGCTGGGGGCTGCAATTTCAAAAAGCTCCTCCTCTCTGAGAAGAGAAAGATTGGAAGTCCAATTTCATGATGCATGTTGTTTACTGGATGAAATGTAATAGTGTACGTAGACTTACTAATGAGTGGTCGTTTGCTGGGTGAAACTTGCCGTTTGGAAGTATTTTTGTGTTTGCAGGACTTTGTTGCATGTTCAACTTCAGGGAACTTCTTATTTAACTCCTCCATGAAAACCTGCAACCAAAAAAATGTTGAATGATAATCTAAAAATCTGATTAATGTTTTTTTTCACTTGTGAAAATATGTAAAACATACAGAGTGCTGTTGAATTAGTTCTTGGTTCTGTTCTATGTTGTCAAGCATAGGCTCTTCATCTCTGATGCTTAGTGCCTCTTGTGCAGAAGAAATCCACTCCAATAGCCTTTCAACTTGCTCTCTCTCTTCCTCCAGTACTGCTAAATTAGTTTGTATCCTTGAGTTCTGTTGATGGGCCCATGTAAGAACCTATTTTTGAAAAACCACAAAAGTTCTCTGATGATGAATGCTGTATATAATAATACATTTTATCTACATGACCGTGTCTTACAAAACCTGATGTCAAACTCATGTTCATTTATAGGTCAAAAATTCACTCACCTCCTCATAGCGTGCCTTGGTCACACCCATCCAGGATTTGAGGGTTATTACTGAGTCTGGGTGACAAGAAGAGAGGATCTTTTCACCCAGACACTGGATATTTTCTAACTCTGTTGTCTTAGCTTCCAGTGTAACCATTGTCTCCTGTGAAGATAATAAAAAGAAATAAGCAAAACACAATCATTTGATCCATGTCTTTACAATGTCAGTCTTGATTTGTGATATACATGTCTTTCCCTCCACACTTGCCTGTAGACTTGGATCTTTTGCGCACAAGTGGAAAAGTAACTCACCTCATTCTGTTTTTGCAAGGCAAGCAAACCTTCCTCTTCATCTGGTATAACACCATATTTAAAAAGTCTCTCCACCTCAGTGAGATCCTCCATGAAAGAGTGGACAAGGCCATCAAATTTTTCAGCCTTATGAAAGCAAAGTTTAAGAGATAATAGTTAGCAAGTCTGTTAACAGTCATTAAGTCCAATGATGTAATGTACAATGTAGATACAATTATAATGTGACTTTCCTTTGTAACCAATATTGAATTGGAGACACTACAAATACTGTATTTCAATGTCAATCTGAAGAACAGTTTTTTTTTAGAAAATGGGGCTCTTATAGCAGAAATATTCTATTTTGATGTGAACAATACAGTCTAAAAATACTGGCAATCTATAAAAAATCCTACATGTAAACATGACTGCCAAAAATTAACACTGAATTCCAGGTACCTTTAGTTCATAGGTAAAACTGGATTCAATATGTAAAGGATATTGCTATATGGGCTCAGTACATGTCGCAAAATGATTGACAGTTATCACATTTCAACGCTACATCTCAAATGTAAGCAAAATCTCTCCCTAATTTACATTTCAATAATATCTAGAACAACATTTAGATAATTGTTGCTCATTTTTCTATTTTTACTTTAATGCATGTATGTTCTTGGTTTATGATAAAATAATTTAAAAAGAATGGCCTCCTTAAAATGTGGCCTATACTCCAGTGCGACTTACATATTGTATTTTCCTCTTTGTGTATTCTTTGGCCAGTACAGTGTATATAGTCCAAAAATATGGTATATTTCTTTCTGGCATGCCAAGGTATACGTTATAGTATCGTGTTAAAATATTTAAAATACAGCCACTAAAGAGCTCAATTATTTTGTAAAACAGTTTAAGTAGTATGTTTTTAGTTTACATATCATATCATTAATACTACATCTGGACTACCTCTTGAAGTGCGGCCTTGAGTCTGTCTTGTTTGCTGACTGAGAGTTTGCACACCACTTCCCAGCGGCCGTCCAGTTCATCCATTTGTTCCTGCAGCCAGTGTGAATCGGCAGTACTGCTCCTGGTCAGGTCCTTTATAGAGCGCTTTAGGGTCTTGATACATCCTGCTCGCTTTCCTAGCTCCTTCTGGAATACCTAACCAAGAAGAACATTGTTGGCAAATGTAAGAATCAAAAGACAAATCGTTCATGCCAAGCCTGCGAAATCCACCATGAACTAAAATCCATGGAAGAACATTGCTACCTTAATGAAAGTCAATAGGCCATTAGTTTGAAAGAAATGAGATAATTGGCAATATTTCCAATTCAGTTCTTATGTCTGCTACATAATGAAGTATGGTGATCAGTGGTACCATAAAGAAAATACAAACTTTTGTCAATGAGCTATAACGTGTTCTGTTTTTAACACATGGGCCATGACGAAGTAACAGTAATGTAAAAGTATAGTAATATGTTTTAGCCACACCTTGTGTTTGTCTATTAGATTGGTAACTATGTCCTTGTCCCCAGTGACTGGAACATCTTCAGCCAAGTGGGGCTCAGTTCTATATAGCCATTCATTTAATGCTTGAAGGGCATCGGTGAACCTTCCTGAGAACAGCAGAGCTTCTTCTAGTTTGTGTTGTCTGCAAGATCAAACGCATACATCTTTTGATCAGATTTTCCATACAGTAGAGATAAATAATCTCCCAAGAACTTAATACCTCTCCATTGACTTTCCACTGATAGTGTCCCACGTGTCTTTCAATTCCGCCAGCAGGTTAAGCAGGTGCTCTTTGTCTTGGATGCTTTGCGCTCGTTCATGCAGTTTGCGACCATTCTTCAATGTTGCCTCATACATGGGTCTTTTAGATCTAAGCACTTCCTGAAACCTCTAAAAATAATGATTAAAAATACTGGAATCAGTGATCAAGTGAAAATGCCAAAAAAATCTATTGTAAAAATGTATTAACCACACCTTCTGCTCATTTAGTTGCTGTTTAATTTCCTCATATAACAAGGCAATTTCTTTATGGTTGTCCAAGGTTTCTTCTACATCAAACATCCAATCCACGAGGAGGCGCCAAGATTCATTAAACTTGAAAAAGAAGAATTAAAAATGTCATTTTAAATTTATGTTATGCTTACTCATTCATAGCCACAAACAGCAATATTCATCAACTCCATTTGAACAGGAAGGTTGGCAATGAACAAGCTTTTTTAAGTCAATGGCAGCAAATTAATTAATTTATGAAAAAATGTTAAAGCCATTAGGGCGGTAGTAAAGCTGATTTCCTTATTTTTTTTATGTTCTACATGGTAATTTGACAGTTACTGTGAGCTCACAATACAACTAAAGGTTTAAAAGTTTCGTCCATTACCATAAATACCTGTTAACATATATGTTTATATGGAAGTCTAGTGTAGAAGACGTGTACCTGCTTGGCATTCTTTTTGACCTCATCCAGCATCTTGCCTCTTTCTGAAATACTCTGTTGTAATTTTTGGTAGCGATCCTGAATAGTCATGATGAGGTTATGGATGACATCACAATCCTCTTTCTTGCTTAGCTCGGCAAGTCTACTGCCCGCACTCTCCACTGTGGTCTTCTTCTCCCCATAACCATTCATCTCATCCACTAATTTCTTCACAGATAAATTATCAGGGGAAAAATTATCATTACATGATGTATTACATGGAGGGGGAAAAAAAATTAAAAAAATATTCTGGAAAAAAACCTACTCTATGATCCTCTAGTTGGTTACAAACTGTGTCCAAAACAAAGCTTGGAGCTGTAAGGTGTCGAATGGACTCCTCACATTTGGTCATCTTGGTGAGAAGGTTCTGGATATCACTGTGGAATTCCTTAGCCAGAATCAAGCCTTTTGTGAGCTTTGCCTACAAAGGTAGCAATATAATATGATTTCACTGATAAGGTTAACCAAACAAATAAATAAGTTGAGATACCTTTTGTTCTTGAACTTTGTTGTATACTGAAGACCATCTTTGTTCTAAGATCGACATGCTGTGTTCTGTACTTGATCCCCGCACAACATTGTCACTTTCCAGCATTCTTTGAATGGCACTTTTTACATTGGTGTAAGTGTGAAGCTTTGACTGCATTTCATTACACAACTCCTGTTGAAGGTGTACAGAGCAGAGGAAGTAGATGCTAAACTTTGGGATTATTCTAAAACATATAGGAATTTATGTGTCTCACCAAATGAGCATTAAGCCTCTCAGTGGTTGATTCTGGCATACCCCACAAGCGTACGGAAGAAGGCAATCGAATGTCTGTGTGGTCTAGCCATTGTAGGAGGTCCTGGATCTCCAATGTAATATCCTGCACCTGTAAAATGACATAAAATGTTTTATTAAGCAAAAGCTCCCAACAGAAATGGGATGCCTCAAACACTCAACATAAAATATTGAAACATTTGTAGTTATTTTTCATTCTTTGACTAAACACACCTAGACTTTCTGTTTGAAGTGATACAACAAAAACAATGTTATTTTCAGGAGAAGCCATTTCACAAAGTGACCCCCAGAATTGTACCCTTGAAGTGAACAGGATTACCTGACTGAGTCTGTTCTCTAGTTCGAGCAGATAGCGCTCGGTTTCACAGCGAACAAACTCCCAGCTTTCACCAAGTTGGTCCAGACGACACTGAAGACCATGCGTACTGTCCCCAGTCCCAGCTTCCAGCAATTCCTTGCCTGCCTGGTGCAGGGACTCCATCGTGCGGACGTGAGACATGACATCATTATGCAAAACCTGTAAGATGAGATAAATCACATGAGAAATTTAAGTTTTGCTTTATGGTGTGTTTTAAATACTGTGGTTGTGATTAAAGTATAACTCAAATAAGAGCATGTGGTTGTTATTTGATAAGATATAGCAAATGATTATGTTTTTCCTTCAAGGCTAAGAAATGTGCTATTTCTAAGTTGAGAAATTATTCACTCATCGACTTTGCTTTAGCGCTGTGCTTCTCTAGTAGTGGGGTATACCCCCTTTGGGTATGCCAGCGGGGGTGCATAGCAATCCCTGGGCGCATCAGACTTAGAAAAACATATTACTACTTTTTTGTTAGAATAAAGTGTAATAATAAATTCACTCAATGGATGGCAGTGGCACACTCACTGTCAGAGTTTGCGCACGGTGTATAACATTGAAGAACAAACAGTACAAAGCATGATTATCCAGCGAGGAATCATTAACCACTGACTGACTTTCAGTTTTTTCCTTCAGTAATCACCACAGCAGCAAAACATCATGGAAAATATTTGATAGTGAAACTTTAGAAACTTGTGACACCCAAAACCGTTAAATGTTAAAAGTGCTTAAATTAACTGAAAATAAATGCAAATCTCTGCTTTAATGTTTGATTATTTTCATTCATTCATCGTTCGGTACGACTATCCCATCCCCCAATGGATAAAGCAGTTCAGAAAATGAAAAAAACTAACATTATTTGTGCTTTTGAATAAGTAAGAGGATTTTTTAATGTTGAATTTGGTTAGGTATTTTAAATTTAGATTTGAGCAGTAATTTATCATTACCTTATGTTTGGCCAACTCTATTTCACATGCCTGGAGGTCGATGCTGATTGTTTTTCTGCCCTGCAGTTGTTCAGCAGTATGGGTAAGCCAAGTGTGTAACTCATCAAGTGTGTTTTGGAACTGGCCCAGTCCAAGCAGTGCACACTCCAGTTGATGCTGAAGAAAAGAAAAAAAATATCAGAATATAATGAACAGAATATTGGAAATATAAATATAGACGCAGAACAAGGGTCACGGAAGGTTCGGGACCAGGTCCACAGCTTAGTATGGGCACAAGGCGGAGAACACCTCGAATTAGCGGCCAGCCAATCGCACGGCACGAGGAGACAGACAAGCATTCACGCTCACACTCATACCTATAGGAAATTTGAGTGTTAAATCAAGCTACCCTTCATGTGTTTGGAATGTGGGAGAAAACCTGAGTACACGGAGAAAACACACAAACATTTATTCATTCATAAATTCTACGTTACTTGTCTGTTGACAGTCTCTGACTCCAGGCTGTCCCAACGCAGTCGGAAATCACATAGCGGGGAGACAGAGCATGGACGTTCTGAGCCTGGGGACAATCTACACACAAAGCGATGGTTTTGGCTTTCTATTACAATCTTCTTCTGGTAAAGTTCTCGCTTAAATTCCTAAGGGAAACAAATAAAGATTCAGATATATAGAAAACAAATGGTATGACCAAATAAATTACACCACTAAATATGGAGGAACTCATGCAATAGCTTCAGCGGTCATCTCAGAGAGAATTGTTACCTTAAGTTCACGTAGCTGCTCTTTGACTGATTCCAGGTCAGTTCCTACCATAAACTCTTCAGTTGACCGCAGCTCTGCAGATTTCAACCACTCAAAAAGTCCCTAAAATGTAAAATGTTCGGTTGCTTAAATTGCCCAACAAACAACCAATCTCATCCACATTATTTCTATACATATACACACCTGCATAGTGTCCTGATAATTTAAGGCCATCTGCAGGGACTCCTCCAGTTTCTTATGGCATTCATTCCACAATTTACTCAAATTGTTCCACAGGCAATAAAGCTGAAAGAAATGTCAAACACATGGTTGCTCTCATTACATTCTTCAATCTAACTGCATAGACTATTCACTTAAATGTATGGCTTACTTCGTCCATGCTCTTTGTGACATCTGGCTTGTCCGTGTCCCCACATTCTGACATCAAGTCCATTCCAAGAACACCAATCGTGTCTAGTTCTCCTTGTAAACTGTCAATATCCTCCCTGAGAGTCTATTGGTTTTCAGAAGGAAAAGGAATAATAATGTCAACCAACTTGTTTTATAAAAATGTGAGGCTCGAAGATTCTAGGTTTACCTGCATCAGCTCTAAGCTCCTTTGGATTGTCTCAGAGTCTGTTTGGCTTGTGTTGAGGTCCAACACTCCTTGCTGAGTATTGTTGAGAGCCACTGTGACATCCGCAACATCACTCCAAAACTTTACAGAGAGATCCAGTAGTTTCAGCAACCAGCTTTCCCTTTCTTCAACCTGACTATGTGTCTGGTCCAACAGTTGGGAAAGAGTGGAAACTTGCTTCTCTATTGCTATTAATGAAAATATGCATGAAATATTTTATTAGGAAGAATGATGATAAGTACAGAGTATTCAAATGAGAAGATAGCGATTATATAACAACATGTGTTATAACAATAACAATAAAATAGTAGTATTTAGACAATCACCTGAGCTAATGGATGGATCCCCTGCCATCTTTGTGTTAGTCAGCAAATTTTCTGCCTGTGCTTTGACACCTTGTAAAGTGAGCTCTAAATTTGACAATTCTGACAGTGTTTGCTTATTTTCATGCAGCTGCTCTTGAATTCTCACTGTCAGGCATTGCAGGGAAGCTGGAGTCTGGATGCGACTGCGTAGGTGGTCAAGACTTCCTCTGAGAAGATTCACCCTCTCATTCAGCTACAACACAAGACAGGTTGTTTCATTATCTCAACAATAGGATCTACTAGGTTTTTGGTCTCATTTTCAATTACAACGTAAAAAAAAGTCTCCATCTGCAAGAAATGCACAGCTAGTATACATTTCAATTAAATCACTTAAAAATTGGCAGAAAATGATACAGTAGTGCTTCATTAATATTAGAAAGCTCTCGTCAGTATCTGTTAGAACTGATTCAATATTGAGTTTGGAAACAATAGGAGCAATATATAATTACTCATTGAATTTAATGCATGGTCTTCTTTTCCTTTCATTATAGAGTAGTGATTCAATTGTAAAATGAATATTGTAGTATTTTTTTCTTGACTGTGCTGTTGTTGAGTTAATTTGTATGTCTGGCTGACTTCCAGTTCCTTTTCCAAAACAGTGTTAACAAAACCCATTCGTCGTTCAAAAAAACCTTGTGATGTGGCTGGCAGATGGTATTTTTTTTTACATAAAATAAAACAAATTAGTTATTAGAATGTATTTATATTGACTTAGTATTCTTTCTTTAACACTGGTGGAACCTTACTTGAGTGAATCTGGGTAAGGACTCTTCAAGTAGAATGGCAGTCTCCCTAACCCGGTCTCTGATGGCTTGGTGCCGCTTCTCAGCCTCAGTAGCTTTACGACAAAATCCTTCTCCCTGAATTGGATTCAGCTCTGACAGGCGTTTTGCCAGGGAGCATAAGCGTGAGATCAACGGCCGATGTTCAGCTATTGACTCTCTCAAACCCTAAGTGTTGGAGGAAGAAAATTAAATAGTTTAACAAGACTGACATAAAACTCCTAATAGAAGCTGATCTTGTAACTCGGCACACCAAGGAATGCATCTGCCAAACTTGCAATACACTGCATAGTTCATTGTGTATGTACTAGGGGAAGTATTTATTCCTTCATTCATTTTCTGAACGGTTTTATCCTCACTAGGGTCACGGGGGGTGGTGGAGCCTATCCCAGCTGACTTCGGGCCAGGAGCGGGGGACACCCTGAATTGGTGGCCAGCCGATCGCAGGGCATGAGGAGACGGAAAACCATTCACGCTCACATTTATACCTAGGGGCAATTTAGAGTGTTCAATCGGCCTACAATACATGTTCATGAATGTCGGAGGAAACTGGAGTACCTAGAGGAAACCAACGCTAGCCGGGGGAGAACATGCAAACTCCACAGGCGAACCGACCTGGATTTGAACCCAGGACCCAAGACCTGTGAGCCCGACGTGCTAACCACTCAAATCTCCAGGCCGCCCTCTGGGGAAAGTTGTATATGCAAATACTACATTCATTTTGCATCCACAATATTAGTAATTACAAATCAAATTTAACCAGTTAGTAAAACTGGCACTTGATAATTAGAGACCAGGAATGTAAAAAATAATAATTGAAGCTAACATTCAACATATGATTCTAAGTTGGTTATTTGTTTATAAAACTGAAAAAAGTGATCAAATGTGCCGAAAAAAAGGCTAATTTTACCTGTAAAATGTCTCGTTGCTCACGGAATGTTTCATAGTTAACTGCGCTGATGGAGAGATGCTCCACAAGGTTTTCTGTTTCTTCCAGCCATGGGGAAATCTCGGCATGGCTCTCTGAGAACTGAACAAGAAGTGATTGAGCATGCTCAAGCTGCAGAACTCCATGGGAATTAGTGGTTGATGTGGTGGTGCATTGTTCCTGTAAGGCATCCAATGGGGTCTGCATAGAGAGAATACTTTTCATTGAATGTTTGACATATTTGACTGTGTATGAAAGTATCACATTTACCTGCAGATTTCTTGCTTCAATTTTATCACTGTATGTTTGCAAGATTTCAGCGATTTTTACCATCTTCTCAATGTTGAATCTGTGTTGTAAAATCTCCACAGCCAGAGCCTATTCAGGAAATGAAACACCTGATTTATTTGCTAAGAAGAATTTAAACTGAACAATTAACACCAATCAGTCACATTAAAAATGTAGTAAATTATGTTCATTGTTCTCAACCTTCTGCTCACTGAGTTGTTCTGATATGAGTTCTGGATCCAGGTGTACAGTTTTCAGCTTCTCAAGCCTAAGTGCAGCACCTTTAAACCAAGCCACTTCCTTCACTACTGCCTGTTCCAGCTATCCAGACATGTTGAAAAAAATCATTCATTAAATCATCATTAATGTATGCATTGATTGTTACATTATGGCCATATCCCTCCCTGAATTGGGTTCAGCTGTCAGAGTTGTTGTTTTTCTGGTTTATAATATCAATGTACTGTAATAAAGTGTGCAAATAAAATAATCAGTACAGCACAACCATATTTCATGACTATTCTTAAAAATACACTACTTTACATTTGCTTGGCTGCTTCTAATCATGGGAGAATTATGCTAAGATGTTTATACGTGAGGGACAGAAATGTATATCATTAAATAATAATGTTTAAAATCTGTAACGATTTAGAAACTATTGTATATGATCAGGGGTGGGAAAACTATTCCACAATGGGCTGCAGTGGGTGCAGGTTTTCATTCCAAACCATAAAGAGGACACCTTTTCACCAATCTGGTGTCCTACAAGTGCAATCCCGATTGCACTCAGGTGCTTCTTGTTTTCTACAAAAATCTCATTGGTCAAAGTGTGTGGTGGATCGGCTGGAACAAAAACTTGCACCCACATTGGCCCTCGAGGATCATTTTTCCCACCACTCGTATAAGATACAGTAGGTTTAAGCTTTGGAATAGCAAAATAAAAACAAACAAACAACGCAAGATAATAATTCGCATGTTTTGAACATTGAACTCACCCTGTGTCTTTCAGCTGTACACAGCACTGCATCTTCTTCATGTGTGTTTACTCCTACTGTTCCCAGGAGTTCTCTTTCAATTCGACCCAGCCAGAGGTGGAGGTCCTCCTGACTTGATGTACAGCGACTGGAGGCCTCCAAAGCCTGCTCCAGTCGTTTGAGCACATCCATACTACTTAGATTGAGGACATAGCATCGGATACGAAGTGCATCTAATTTTTCCTGCACCTGGTGTTCTTCCTCTTCTGAAATCACAGTCATACCAGTAATCAGTATGTGAGAGTAGACATGTTTGCAAAGTTAATTTGAAGAAATGTATTTCTGTATCTGTGACTCACAACATTTTAGAAGCTAGAATATCTATATAATATATTTGCTGTGCTTTGTTGCAGTATGAAAACATCAAGAAATCCAGCATCAGATCCTGGATTTTTACCAGGGAAGTAGGGAGGCCTTTATTTATTTGTTTAGCGCTACACATGTTAATGATAATGATTGTTCCCTTGGTGTTTAATGTCACTGGATTTACCTAGTGGCTCATACTGTAGGAGTAGATACTTATTGGGTCACCTTCTAAAGGTATGATGTATGTCATGTGCTTCCAGTCAACACATTAAATTTGTATTAAAAAAAGAAACAGGGAAGAAAATTCAATGCAACATTCCTTTCAATTATCACCACATTCCCTTGTTTTGAATGGAAGTTTGCAATTACCTGAAATAATTTCCATGAGTTCATGACCTGTTTCCTGAACTCTAGCAAGATCTGTAGTTTTAACCTGGATCTCATCAGTGAGTTCCTGAAATGAAAAGACCCCATGTTAAGTTCTATTCTTCAACAACAAAAAACTAAAACACATTATGAGAAGAGCTCTCTAGATTTCTAACCTTTGCCTTCCCTGTGGCTTCTGAAAGTTGAAGCATCACTCTTTCAGCGTTCCGTAGTTCAGCAAAGGCCTGCTCAACAGATATGAGCCATTGCTGTAGATTTTCCACACCTTCATGGAAGAGTTGAGCCATAGGTAGAACCTCCTCTAGATTTTTCCGCCTAAAAAATATGCATATATATATATATATATATATATATACATATATATATATATATATATATATATATATATATATATATATATATATATATATATATATATATATATATATATATATATATATATATATATATATATATATATATATATATATATATATATATATATATATATATATATATATATATACATATATGTATATATAATTTATATGGTGGAGTATTTGTGTTGAAGTGTGACATTGCCTGAAAAAGTGGTTGACCTTTGTTCTGCCGCATGCTGTACAGACTCCCACTTCAGTTTGAGAGCAGAGAGTTTGACACGAGCTTGCTCCCCCTCTTCTCCTGGGTGGGCCTCTGCAAGCCGAGGACCCTCTGACATCATAGTCTGCATACATTTCTGTCGGTCTTTCAGGAGACGCTGCAGGAGCTAAAATAATATCATGCTTGGGTGAGGATTCATGATTATCCATTCATTCATTTTACAATTTGATCTTCAAAAAGATATTCCTCGAGCCTTGCCCCGCCTACTACTAGATGCAGGAGGCAGAACACCAGCCAATTGCAGCAGGTCACTTATAGACAAATAATGTGTCACGCTCACAATCACATGCATGGGTTAATTCATTCATTCATCTTCTGAACCAGTTACCCTCACAAGAGTCACAGCTGACTATCGGCACTAGGCAGGAGGACACCCTGTGGTCAGCCGATCACAGAGCACAAGGTGGCGGACAACCATTCATGCTCACAATCATACCTAGGGCCAGATTAACCCACTGATAATTCAACAAATCCATAAATGAAACAAATAATAAATACATTAATAAAAAAAAAACTAGTTACAAAGTTAAAATGAATAGAGAAATACTATCCACATGGATCAAACCCATCACACTAACGTACTTTACAATCAGGTGCACCTTTCCTATGAAAAATAAAAAACAATTGTAGGCCTCCAACCTTTTGAAATCCTTACATTTTTTACGAGTGAAGGGTCCCTGGCTACCTAACAAAGAGGAATAAATCCCTCCCCATCAGTTATGTAGCCATAAACTTAACTCTTTAAAATATTTGCATTTTATATCATTAATATATATCTTAAAATTCTCTCTAAGCCTACTTCTATGTCAAGTGTTCATATTGGAGATTTCGCCTGCTATCTTTTGGTCTACATTGCCTGTCTTTACATTGCGATTTTTTGTCACTTCTTGTCAGAAAATGTTATACATATTTTAATATTTATTCATGTATTTATTTATTGACTTACTTATTAACTATTTACTTATGTATAAAATGAATTTCCTATTTCTGCATCATCACCCTCTTGCTACCGTGACAACAAAATTTCCTGAATACGGGATGAATAAAAGTTATCCAATCCAATTTGTAGCTGAGTTGACAGCAAAAAGGTAAAGCTGATTTCTATAACATACCTATGCATATTGGTGCATTTCCCTAAAGAAGGTAATCTAAAATGATTATCAAGTGTGAAATGACAGGGAGAACAAACCCTTTGTTCTTGAAGCTGTGCTTTCACCACTTTGACCTCTGAAGATGGAGGTTTCTGATTAGCTGTCAGCTCCTCTATTTCACACACCCATGTCAGCAAGGCTTCCAGGCTCTGAAGAAAGCTCTCGGAATCGGTAAATATGTTTCCCAGAGCCAATGCAGACTTGGTTTTATCCTTTAAAAAGACCATCACAAAATATTGACCCAATAAATAAAAATTAATAAGGGAGGTAAGGAACTTTTAAGCATTTTTTATATTGTGGGGCAGTAAAAGAGTTTTTAAATTAAACATACCCTCCATTTATCCACATAGGAATCTTGGTCTGAGCTTGAGTGTCCATCGTTTTGGAGCTGTGAAGTAAAGAAAAATGTAATTTAATGCACGTTGAAAGTCATTGAAATGAAACATTGGAGTTAAACAGAGCATGTCGGTTTAGTTTAGAAAGCAGAGATGACATGGATGAAATTATGTTGTCTGAGGTGGTTAAAAGAGTTTTTTGTATCGACCTCTGCAAGCTCTTGTGCAACTCCATTCAGGACTCGAACAGTTCTTGTGATTATGGGGTCCCCTCCCTTATCCCCCGTTGGGTACTCTGTTACTTCCAGGATCTCAGTGACAATAGTTTCTGTCACCTCTGTCACTTCTGTCACTTCTCGGGAAGCCACAGTCTTCCAGGACCAGGGACTCCCTTCTCTAGAGTCTCTCCTTTGAAAACTAGACCTTCTCTCAGCACCGGTCTTATCAGGGTAGGCCAAGGGAGATCTTGAATAATCTGGGAGCACAGTTCTTCTGGTTAGTGTCCCATTCTGTGATGTTTTCATAGGCGAGGGCGTGCGCTGCCAAGCATTATCCAAAGTACTGTTACTCCGAATTGTGGAGGCAGGGGAACTGCGAAGAGGTTTGTCAGAAACTGGTGTATTAGCTCCATCTTGTCTGTGAAGTTCTTGTGTTTCTTTTCCTGTTTCCACCACATTCTCTTTTCCTTTATCCTCGCCACGTTGAACAGGCTGCCACTCTTTTGGCCTTTGGTAACACTCCTTCAGGAAGTCCTCATCTGACCGCACATGCTTGGACTTCTGGCCCAGACAGCTGGGTCGACTTATGAGGTTTCCCATAATCCTTCAGCCCAGAGGCTAATGAGGTAATAATTGAGGCAAGAACCCTCAGCCATGCATGTGGAATCTCCTTTAGCTACCTAAAATAAGACAAATAAATCATCAAGCAAAGTACATTGCTTTTTTAGCTCTACTACTACATGACACAGATTAAATGAAACACATTTTATTCATTATTTGTTTCTTGGCCAGAAAGAACACTGGCTGAGACACTTGGCACAGCTTGCTGCACCACATGCAAACGTTTGATCTCACTTTGCCAGTTAGAATATGTATTCTGGCCTTACAAATCTATGTGACAGCCTTGTCAAGGATCCCACTGTCAGCATGAACAACCAATGGCAATGACCCAAATATGTTTAGTCAGTCAGCCAAGTCTAAGGGAACCACTTCTGTTAAACTGATCTCACCATTATTTACGGTGTCAACATATGTTTGACCCAAATTTGTATGTAATTATGAGACTGCAAATAACTGCAACTTTTTGTTTTCATCCCAGTTGTGATTTTTGGGTCACAAAAGACTCTGTTGCCATGAAAAATAGGGGATTATTAGCTCCGGCGCCAAATTGGAATTTCCTTTTTCTCACAAATGTGAAAGCTCTTCATTTTAGAGAACATGGCTTTTAACTAAATGAGAGTACAACATGATGCCTTAATGTGCATTACTAATGACCTGTCATGTAATGTATGTCTCACCAGGCAGCTGATGCAGTCAACAAATCCTCAGGGGAGTACTACGTCAGATCAGACCCTGGGCCCAGACAAAGAACCAGCCTCTAGATCAATGATTACCCAGTTACTTCATTGCGCCACCCACCAATGAGTCTTGGTTGTGGGGGACATAATATTGAATATGTGGCCACGTCCACAAGGGCTTACATTTCAAGGGCAAGGGCGTGCCATCTTTTATTGCCACATGTCCTAACATTACTGTTAATTAGTCAAGTGAGCATCGCCATTAATCATACTGGCATATGCAAAATTCACCATTTGTTCAATGACAACCTACTTGCTAATTTTTTGATTTATTGTTTTTTTTAAGCAAAAAATAGGGAATATAAAACTTAAGTCATTTAAATGGCAACTTTCTAACTTAAACAAAAATGTAGCTGTTGGAAGTTATAAATAATTTGCAGACCGATGAGAAAGAAAATCATTCAGTTTTGGCTGAAAAGGAAACAATTTAAAATGAACCACTCAATTCTGAGTTAAAACAATTTGGCATGTTTAAATAGACATATATTAAATACTGAGCCATCTGATAATGTAGGGGTTCACTTGCTTGCCTTCAGTACAGGTAAGGATGTGATCGATTCACGCTTGGTGGTGGTATGATTGCATTTACGAATGGTTTTCTGTCTCGTTACGGAAGATGAATAATTATAATACTTTGTTGTATCACCTTGCCTTTTGTAACAGCTAGCATCTTCCTAGGGATGAACTTTAATAATTGACAAATGGTGCTTTTAATGCTGCTTCAAATACCTTTGATTGCTGGTGCCAGATCATATTTTCATTTTGGAGTCTTATTATGGTCCATTTTCTTCAAATTGCACAGCTGATTTTCAGTTGTATTAAGATCCAGATTATTCAAAGACCATGACATTGATTTTACATGTGTGTTTTTAAAGTGTTTTGCTCGATGAATAGTTGATTGTCATCTTGAAGAATAATCTGATCATTCCCTGATATATCTTGAATTGATGAGATAAAAACGGTGTGCAACATTTCAACATAAACCTGTGCATTTATTAAATATGCAACAGCAATGTTCCTGCTTATGAATCTCCTTATTATCAGTGCCTTTGCAAATCTCAGTGAATGACACCGAATAGAATTCCCAACATCATCAACATGCACATTGAAGATTTGTGATTCAACACTGAATAATTATGACTTTTGTACAGCTTTTGCACATTGTAACTTATTTTTGATTATAGTTTTTTACTGTAAATGATAGTTTCTAACGATATTATGTATGTAAATTTCATTTTCCGTATGTTATTTCTAGCAGTTCTGTTACATATCTTGAATATATAGTATTTTCTGAAAAGAAAAGAAAAAATAGTTGTAAGTTTCCTAAAGCTAGAAATGTGCCATTTGAAATTAGTTTATTTTTTAGTCAACTCAATGATCTGCCTTTTTCCCACACAATTAAATAACTGAGCAATGCCGCAAGATGGATGATTCCATACTTTTTGACAGGTGTTCTACAACTCACTGACTCTACCTGACAACCCTACCTGTCCTATAATATTTTTTATGTAATAATTTAAAACTTGATTAATATTATATAAAGAAACATGCACAAATGTTTTCTCATGTTTTGTCCAAGACTGATTAATCTACAGAACATGAACAAAAAAAACTGACTATTGAGGTGATCTGTAATTAGTTTCAGAGTAATAATTATCAATCACTGAAGTCAAGTGCAATTTAGTTTTGACATTATCCTTTAGGTGAGCTAATAAAATAGTGATCCGTTTAGTAGTTCATGAACACGCATAGAAGCTAATAATTTAGTGGTGAGACTCTCCTTAAAGGGGGTGTGAATACTGTACAAGGTCACAGTTTGAAAGTTATGAATGGGTATGAAATAGGTAAACAGTACACCTGAACTGATCAACTAAAACTATTTTTTGTGGCTAATTTGTCCTGTCTGTCCAAAGAATGGAATTTCATTGAAATATCTACAAAATAAAGTCCCAATTTCTTCATTACCATGTGAATACCCAGTTGAAGCACTGGCCAGCATTGTCCAAACACACATTTTTGTGCAGTCTAATTTTGGAAGTTTTAGCAGTTTGAGATTACATTGACTATAACTTACCCTAAATCACGAGTAAAGGAATCCAGCCAGTCTCTATTCAGCATTCAAAAGAAAAAAATGCTTTGTCTGAGCATCCTTTGAATGGCCTCCCAATTCCAACATCCCAAACTACAGCCTGTGCACACAAACACACCCATGCTTCCTTGAAAACACTCTCATTCACTCTCACTCATTTACAAATGCTCACCTACAAACATGTTTTCTAAACACAACCAAGCACATGTCCTGATAACTCATGCTTTTTCGTTGCCCACAGTCACAGGGAAACAATGTCCTCCTCCTTTCCCGTCACAGTGCACCCCTCCCCATCCACTCACTTCTCCTCCCACCGGCTCTGCTCCTCTCCCTTTCTTCTTTGTTGTGGGAGCTGTGATAGAGGAATTCCTTGCTTGTTAACGCCACTGATGGGATAGTGCACGTAGTTGGAGACAATTCCAACGACTCAGTTAAACCCCCACCATTCCTTGCCAAGAGTAGCTTATCCCTGAAGGTTTCACTCTGGTAGATCCATTCATCTCCGGTTGTTCCTATTCTAGGCAACTGGATGGCAAAGTGCCCCTATTTTACCTTTTCCGTGGTTTCCCTCTCACACCCACCCTCCTCTGGATCTGAATGCAGCGTAAAAAAACTGCTCGAGTGAGTGTGGGCAAAAAAGAGGAGAGTTTCTAAAGCCTCCGGGCCACCCTCAAAACATTCACATGTTAAGTGACAGCTGCCTAAGCCCATTCCCCCCTTATGGTGGCGAAGGAGAGAAGTGCAGCCTACAAAAGAAGAGGCCAACACCCACTCTGATACCCACCCACTCATTCAATAATCCCAACCCCCTTGTGTTTCATTCAGAGTCAGTGCAGCAGTTTCCTTAGCAATAAAATAAGTGAATTACTGTAAAACACCACTGATTACATTTTTAAAGTTTACTACTATTAAAAGTAATCCAGTACAGAAACAAATACTGATGACACAAACCCCCAAAATGGGGGTTGTACTCCCTTTTGAGTGTTGAAAAGCAAAAGAAGAACCCCTATTGTGACATTATATCATGTCTTGTTACACTGGGAACTAAAAATGCAACTTTACTGCAACAATTCACTTGAACATCTTGGATGTGCGTAACAAAGCATGGGATACATTTGGGAGTTTTAGCTAAAAAGAAGATTTTTATTCTTACCGTGAAAATAGGAATTAGAATTTTGTGGAATTGTATTTATGCACAAACAAGTAGTGCATACACTAGTCATTTCCCAGAGGTTTTAGACGCTCTCAATTGTGCCCTCTTTATATTGTCACTACTGTGTTTCTCCAGCCAGCCAAGTAATGAACCAAATCCAACTAACACATGCATGGTTGTACCGTGCATAAAACGACACTCCATCCTATTCAGCAATTCCAATTAACAGACACGCATGAGGTTACCTTCTTTCCACCTACTTCACAAGGTCAGTGAGTTGAATGTTTTCGAAAGCCAGTTTAACTTTTAGCTTAAAACAATGCACATGCATGCAATTCAACATTCTTATTATTATCATTTTTTTTAATTGACAGTTCTATCTATCAAGAAGATTCACCTTATTGGCCAAGTTTACTGGATAAGGTAATGGCTTTTTTTGCTTGGTTCACTCTGCTATTTTCTGCCTAGTAAGCATTCCAAATTAAAACTCATTCCCAATTGCCTAAATAAATATTCATTCATTTTCTGAACCGCTTATCCTCACAAGGGTCGCGGGGTGTTCTGGAGCTTATACAAGCAGTAGGCGGGGGACACCCTGAATCGGTGGCCAGCCAATCGCAGGGAACATGGAGAATGACAACCATTGACACTCACACTCATAAGTAGGGGCAACTTGGAGTGTCCAATCAGCCTACAATGCATGTTTTTGGGAGGAAAACAGTGTATCGTGAGGCCCATGGAGAACATGCAAACTTCATATAGCCACACAGGAGGAGCGACCTGGATTTCAACCCAGGAACACAGAACTGTGAGGCCGACATGCTAACCACACATCCGCTGGGCCGCCCCCTAAATGAATAAGTTTACAATTATTAAAAAAAATAAAAAAAGAATACCCATGGCAGCAAAGGTAATATAACTGTGCCAAACCCTTTTTGTGATTTGTGGTTTGTCCAAACTGTTGCGTTTTTTTTTTCCCGCATGCAGTGTAATAATAAGAAAAATTAAAATAATGTTGTATGTTCATATTGAATCAATCTCTAGGTTAAACTGAAGAACATTTTTCACATCGAATTTAAGAAAAACAAAATCACTGCAATGGTGTGCCTTTTTTTTTCATTCATTTATCTTTCATACCGCCCATCCTCGAAAGGGTTGCGGGGGTTGCTGGAGCCTAACCCAGCAGTCTTTGGGCGAGAGGCAGATTACACCCTAGACTGGTCGCCAGTCAGTCACATGTGGGTGAATGTCTACATCACGAGGTGGCTTACACTATTCAGTATAAAATTACATATATTGTTATTGATTTCATGTACTTCGATTTGGAATTTGATATTTACACTGACCATGAACTGGACATAAAACAGCATGGATTTAAAGAGAAATGGAATCTGAATAAGTTGTTATTGGAGTAGAAACCTGAGTCTAAGAAAAGAGGATAATTGCAGCATTGTTTTGGCCACTCCTCTTCATTCTCGAATGATGCGCTTTTATTTAAATTCAAGCAAATAAGACCTCAATGAGTCGTTCCCAGAACATAGTAATTAACATTGTATGTGAGGGGGAAAAAAAGTGGGTTCATTCTTTGGGTCAACTCAGAAGCACCATTCATCCACATTCATTTATCACCCAAAGAGGCCGATTCAAAGAAAAACTGAATGGAAGCCTTGGCACTTCACAACTGGGTTTCCAGGGCCAGGATGGGCTCCCATTTTCTGGAAATTACAATTATGTTGTGAATAATTGTTTGCGAGTAGAGGGATCAGCCATATAATGAGCAGTATTTAAATGTTCTATCTCCCCAGAGCCAGAAAATATTATGCACGATGTCATGGGGTATGGAGTCACTCAATTGTGATATATACAATAATGATAACAATAATAATAATACTAATAATCTCCCTGGTTTAAACACTTTATCCTCACTAGGGTCTGGGGGGGAGGGGGTGCTGGAGCCTGTCCCAGCTGACTTTGGGCCAGAGGCACGGCATACCCTGAATTGCTGGCCAGCCAATCGCAGGGCACAATGAGACAAACAACCATCCACACTCATAACTAGGGACTTTTTAGAGTGTCTAATCAGTCTATCAAGCATGTATTTGGAATGTGGGGGGAAACCAGAGTACCCAGAAAAAACCCACACAGGTCCGGCGAGAACATGCAAACTCCACACAGGTGGACAGACCTGGATTTAAACCCAGGTCCTCTACTGTGAGGACGACGCGCTAACCATTCAGCTGACAGGCCGCATAACAGCAATAACAAAAACAACAATAATAATAATTAATAGTACATTGACGACCCTGGCTCAAAAACCAGAGTATATAATCTCACATTTAGATCACTCCCTTCATGTGAACGAGTAGCACTACTTTATTGTGCATTTCCTAACCAAGAGTCACCCAAGGGTCACGGACCGTGTCTGATTACAATGACTATTCAAGCTGTCTGCCAATAAAATATGGCAATGGTAGACTTCAGCGTGAACTCAAATGGTGATGAACTGCATGGCAACAACTGAGTTAAAGTCTATAATGCTCAATAGACTAGGCAACCCATTTAAAGTCTGTATTATAGCATGATGGATTTATACAGTAAACAACAGTAGTTGAAATTCTTTCTATATAAATGCAGAGGTTTGTATGAGGACATGCTCCCATTGGTCCAGAACAGCCAAATAGCAATAGCTACTTAACACGACAATGACTGTGTGCTGGATGAGAGGAGACACTGCATTCACAATTCTTTAGGGCCTGCTATTTTACTGCTTGCTGAAACTAATGCAGACATTCAAATGCTTGTCTATTCCATTACTAGGATCGGGTTTGGTACAACAATAATTCAGGTAGTTTGCGATGACACACCACAGCCTGGCTGGCATAATGCTGTGCTGCCCTGAATAGTGATTCGTAAGGAGCAAATAGAGGTCAGCTAATAACATTGGTGCCTGGGGTTGAACCCTCGACTTCAGAACTGCGAGGCCAAAGTGCTAACCACTCATTCCACCGGGCTGCCTTGTATTACTTTTTTTATGCCGGTCTTTTCATGCATACATAATACTGCATGTTCCTGATACAAACATTCATATGACAATTTTTAATAAAAAATGAATAAATATGAGAGCATTTACTAAAATGATCTCCATTTTTATTTATTTATTTAATATATGGCGCAAGTGGTTAGCGCATCGGCCTCACAGTTCTGGGTTCAAATTCAGGTCGCGTCCACCTGTGTGGAGTTTGCATGTTCTCCCCGGGCCTGTGTGGGTTTCCTCTGGGTACTCTGGTTTTCACAGTATACTCCGGTTCACTCCCTACATTCCAAAAACATGCATGGTAGGCTGATTGGACATTCTAAATTGCCCTTTGGAAGGGGTGTGAGTGTGTATGGTTGTCCGTCTCCTCCGCCCTGCAATCGGTTGGCCACCGATTCAGGGTGTCACCCACCTCTGTCAGCTGGGATAGGCTCCAGCACCTTCCGCGACCCTAAATTCGATAAAGCGGTTCAGAAAATGACATGAGAGGAGATCTTTTTTTACCATGCCCTTTCCTTGTAGAATTTAATGCCTTTTCAGTGGGTTCATTCATGTGTGCAAAGGGCCTCCAATACCAAACACTTGTGCAGCCTGGCTTCCCAGACAAGCAACAAAAAGCCTGATTCCCCCACATATCTGCCCCACTGTGGTCTAAAGAAGTTTCCCTGCAGGAGCTGAAGTGAAGATTTCCATGCGAGTATGTCTGGGTGGGGGCAAGTCATCAGTTTTCTTATCATGTTCAGGGAAGTTGGGCTGAAGTCAAAGAGAAGGGCAGCCATCCATAACTACATTTACACAATGGACATGTGGATATTAAGATAAACCACTACTTTACTCCCCACTGTGAGCAGTTTTTAGTTCAGCACGGCTAATTTGTGGAATTCTACATGTTCATGAACTGCCTGTCTTTTGTGTAAATATCCCGTGTCAATAGTACCTGAGGTTTCTATTGCAGTGCTTCTTAAATATTAACAAATAATAATAAAAAAAATATGTTCCTGTAAAAAAATGTGAGGGTGATTTATAAGGGGCACTTTATAGAGCAAACAATTGAGACAGTTATTTTTCAAACTTTTTTTTATGAATACAAAAATGTTGATGTTGGATGTTAGAGAAAAGAACAGGCGAGATGAGTGATATCACAACATTAAGAACAAACTAACTGACCTTGTACTCAAAGGGGGGCAGCCTCATCTCAATGCAGTTCAGCCGTTGTTCTAGAGCTCGGAGTTGACCCTTAAACTCACACTGCCATTGGTTGAAATCCTCTTTGTCTCTCCTGAAACACAAACAACAGTTTGCAATGTTAATCTCATGAAATAGCAGTCAAATAAAATATTATTATTATGCACATTGTTTTGGAACCATATTGACTATTGTCTTTTGACAAAATTTCCTGTAGAATTTGATCACCAATGGCTAGTTTACGTAGACCAAATTTATTTAATCCAATCAATGTTCGGATTAAAATTATAAGTGAAAACACGGCAAAAAAACACATCAAGGTGCCCAGTATTTTGACTAAGCCTGACCTCACTCAAATCGTAAACCTGTGGGGGAGTTGAAACTTCCTGCTGCCAAGGTACAGGCATCAAACATCAAAACTTTAGAGATCTATGCATATTGTTAGAGTTGCTTGGTTTTCTGCTTTTTTTCCGCAATTGTGCTGTCCGGGTCATTTCTCCGCCTCTGGTGTATTCCCTGCTTGCTCCTTCATGTTTCCCAGGTGTTCTAATTGTCTCGTCAACCCATGTCAGTCTATTTAAACCCCAAAGATTTTTATGTCATTCATCGGATCGTCTGCTTTTGTTTGTCCATGCCATTTTTCCTCGTTACCTCGATCCGTGTGCGTTCCTTGCTTTCCTATCCCTCCTTGTCAGATTTAGGTATGTGATTTGATTTCCGAGTCTTTGTTATTTTCTAAGATCCTGTTTAAGTTATTAAAGTGTTTGTTTGAATACACTTTTTTTTTACACCATGTCCAATAGTTCATTAGTACGTATTAAGTTTTGAACTCTGTTAAGGTTCATGCTACTTTAGTCAAACAAATGTTCAGAATTTAGCCCCAAGTTGAAGCAAAGAATACTGTACAAATAGCAAAACAAGACTGGCTGTGCATTAGCTCAGAGATCAGTATCCTAGCCTCTCAAAGCTTTAGTATAATATATTATACTTTAATTTTCAAATTTCAAACGTAATTCCATTATTATCCTTAGTCTAACCATTTTTTTTGTCAACCGTGTCATTGATTTCTAGTGAGTTAATACTAGAAACTTCTTCAATATTATCTTCTTTGTATGCATACCAGCCTTGATGACCTTGTGATGTAGAAGTTGTTGATTCAGACAAATCACCTTCTATATCCTGCAAAATACATGAACATTCCGTGTGACACATTTCAACACATACAAAGTCTATGAAGAGTTTGGACAATACATTTTCATTCTTTACATTCTTACCTCACTGCGTAAAGAAAGTTCTGATGTGGATTGATTCATATTTAAAGAGTAAAGAAAGTTTTGAGAGGAAGTAATTGAGATAAATTCTTCACTGTCCTCGCTTGAAGTCTTGATTGGTGTAATTTGCTGATGTTAGCACAGAGAAAAATATATACAATTTAAAATGTATAATACATACCATTACTAACACCAATATACTGTTTCACAAAAAAATAACAATATTTAAATGGAAAGCGGTGTTGAAAATTGACAAATAGATAAAATTAAATAATCATTTACACCACTACCTCCCATTGTTTTGTTATAATGGTAGACAGGAAGTTTGACGGGATATTTACACAAGGTGTGCTTCCAAAAAAAAGATACTGTAATTTACTTGAATAAATGAAAACCAAAAAGAACATTAAAAAAATGTGACACTGTAGAAAGTAAAATCTTCCTAGATGCAAATTCCTTTGTTTAAAATGAACCAATATGTCACATTACTATTACTGTGCCAAATTTAAAACAAAATAAATAAATGAAAACAAAAACGCTGAACATTGTTACCAAATAAAAATAAATAAATGAATGAAAATTTAAAACAGGGCAACAGTTAACAGAATATATCTATCTGAAGTTGAAACAAATGCAGTATTAATACATATGCTGCTCCTCTTTTTCGTTTTGGATAAAACACCATGACTTTTGTGAAGTTTTTGGTGTTGGAAGGTGGTGGATTTTGTGGCATAAAATATGGTCCATGAAGATGAAGATTCCAGAAAAGATGACTCAAGACGGTCTCTGTGCTAATCAAATATGAGAAACAAAAATGATGGAAAAGCTAAAACTAAACAAATTATAACCAAATTCATGCTGAACTCAAAATAAAATCATGGTCAAGGATTGAAAGTAAACACTTTGTAGAAATTAAACACAAATGATCTATTTACTGTACCTGTGCTTCAAGGTGATTATCACATTGATTGAAATATCCCTCAGAGTAATAAAAAGGGACCATCTGGAAAGCTGTGCTCAAAGGAGGAATTTGGAGACACTGAGGGGGGAGCTGTTAAAAGAAGCAAAACAAATATAGTTTAACAGTAATAGTATCTAAAATAAAAAAAATGTTGAATTCATTAACATATGAATAATTGGGGCTCTGTTAAAAAAAACATGTATACTATAATATATTTAAAGAATAAAAATGATAAAATTAAAACTAAAAGCAAGATGGAAAAGCGGAACAACTTACAACAAAATGAACAGAAGGCAGGTCTGCGTCAGAGGTGAAATGAAGTCTGACATCATCTTTAAGTGTGGCAGGAACTCAGGATTTATGAGGATGCAAAATAAGCAGTGAATAGTGGACAAATATTATGCAAGCTTGTCAACATTAGATAAAGTATAAAGAATCACAAAGACTTAGAGAAATATTTTTTTGCATATCTTTAATTCTGACATTATGTGCCAGTGTTGGTTTTTGGTGTTAGCTCATGTTAGTGTATCCATTACAGAAATTACACAATTCAATTATAGAATCAATGGAACACCAAATCTTTTTATATTCTATACAACCATTTGAACCTCTGTATGCATTAGTTTCGGATCTGGATTTGTCAAAACAACTCAACTATCTATCTTACTTTGTGGTGTCAAAAAGATACAAAATAATCAATTTGTGTTGAATTAAAAATAAACAAGGAATACTGGAAACATATATAAATTTGACAAACAAACTGCATAAAGTATATTAGTTCAGAAACACATTATTACAGGGTGAACTTTTTAGCCAAAAAACAAAATACAAAAAAACCTATAAACCGTTTTTTTTAAATCAAAAATATCATGCTATATATCACCTATATTAAGTTGTTAATTCATGCTATTTATTTTAAATAATAGAAAAATGTTATCATTATTCTCTTTTTTTGGATTGATGCTTTGTTTTCCTTACAGAAACAACTTGTGCTGGAGTGTAGTTTGATGGTTGACAAGTAAGAAAAACAATAGTCATGGAAAGGCTTGATTTGACCACAGAGAGGAAAATAAATAAGAATTGATGTTATTAAAAATGATTTTTTTGCCTGAAATAAATGAGTTGATCATGTATTTTTCTTTTGTTTGTTATGTTGGATGTGTCAAAGAATAGAGCTGTCAGATACAGACAGATATGGCGAATCAATATTTACGGCCATAGCCAGTGGAGGAAGATGAAAAGGAAGAAGATGAGTAGGTCATGCTAAAGCCTGCATCAATACTGCCTCTCCTAGATCCTGATCGTGAACCAGTTCTTGAACCCGATCGGGAACCATAAGCGGAACCAGAACCACTGACATTGTAGGGACTATAGAGGCCTTTGCTGGATTGAGAGGAGGCCTCCAGAAGCCTAAGACTAAATTCTTCCTCTACCATACTTCTATCCATAGCATCTCTGAAAGAAATTTTCAGTTTTGTTTTTGGGCATGTTAGGTATCTCGAATAGGAACTGACATCTCTTAGTTTCTGGGCAGTGCGAGCATCGATTGTACCCTTCTTGATCGATTCATCCAGTGAGACTCTTCCCTCGACGTCAGGCTCTACAAGGCCACCTGTCAGATATTGTACCTCAAGGAATCTCTGCCCAGCTTCATAATACAACCAGCCCTTCTTCAGAGCTTGGGACGCAGACATCCTTTCTTTAGTTCTGGGATCTTCAAATCCATTGAATGCTTTTTGAGCCAGATTAAGGCGATCAACCATAATTTTGTCGACAAGTCCTTTTTCTGCAGCAGTCGCTACTGAAAATCTCTCCCCAGTTGAAGGGTCAATTATTCCTCCAGTACAGGCTTGAGCCTCTAACAATCTTTGACCAGTAATATTGTCGACTAAATTTCGGCGAATGGCCTCAGTGATTGACACCTTCTCCAATGTGTCTATGTCTAGAATTCCAGCGATGGGGCCAGTTACCTCTGATGGATCATTCCATATCACTGCAGGTGGTTTTATGGAAGGTATTGGACTCATAGAAGAGGAGAAATCCGAAGCAGTTGTGGAACCAAATGAAGACGAGCGAGACCGGAAGCCTCCCATGTTTCCGGAAAGCATGTCAGCAAACTCTGTGATAGAAAGATTTCCAGATCGATATGTCTCAAGAGCATTTTGGTCAATGAGGCCACGTGCAAGGGCATCATCAACATCATACTGTCTCCCCGACTTTCTGTCAATAATAATGGACTTGACTGTACCATCAGAGGATGTCATTGTGATTTCTTCCCATTCACACTCTTGTTCAGCGAGCTCCAAGTAAGTTTGGTGGTCAATAAGTCCCTTTCTGTATGCCTCATAGACGGTCATTTCTTTGCCTGTGTCTGGGTCAACAATAACAACTCTTCGTTTGCGAACTGAAGATTTAGATGAGGTCTTTCTCTCCCGTTTCTTTTCTTTGAGGAGGAGGAGAACCAGGCCAGTATCTGGATCAGTGATGCACCTCTCCATCAGTTGCAGATAGGTTAGGTTCTCTTCAGTGTTAGGATCAAAGAAGCCTTTGGTGTCGTCGGATGGGTCTGTCAGAATTTCATTCATTTCTTCATCAAAGAATCCACGTTCGTAAGCCATCTCAACCGGCAAACGATGACTTTCCTCTGGGTCAATTATTCCACCTGTAGCTATCTGAGCTTCCAATAGACGGATACCATGATCTTTCAGGATGAGTCCCTTTTTCATGGCCTGGAAGAGTGATATTGTCCTGCCTGAATATGGATCCCTATATCCGGTCACTGCGCGCTCAGCAGAAAGAAGCTTGTCTTTGAATTCAGGACCAACAATTCCCATTTTCACTGCCTCGTTGACAGTCAACTTGAGGTTTTTAATTGGGTCAATAACATACCCTGTGGCTGCCTGGGCCTCAAGAAGTTCGAAGGCTGTGCCTGGCCTGATCATGTTCTTTTTCATCGCTTGGTAAATTGATAGACGCTCCTTTGTGTTCTCAAGGAATACACCTGCAATGCAGCTTGTTCCTTCAAGGTACTTTGATAACCTGCTACTGACCTCCTCCACAGAAATAAGACCTGCCTTCAGGTCGGTGACAGTTTGTTGGTCAATAATCTGTGAAAGGAGAAGTTCTTCTATTGTGATCTGTTTTCTAAGACCTTTGAACATCAGCCTTTTGTCTCCCAAAGATAGAAGTCTCAAACCACCTTCGAGTTTGCACCGCTTAAGAAGCTGTGCATATGACAGTTGTTCGTCTGTGACAGGGTCTATAAAGCCTTTTATGCCATCTGCTAGCTTTTCATTAGTCTCCTTGTTAATATATCCTCTTTGCATTGCAATGTCTGCAGGTAGGTGGAACTGGAATTCAGGATCAATGATTCCACCAGTGGCAGATTGCGCCTCTAACATTTTCAAAGCATAATCCTCTTTCACAAGATCTTTTTTCATGGCCTGGAAAAGAGATATGACCTTTCCACTGTATGGGTCTTTGTATCCCGTGACTGCCCTTTCCGCAGAAAGTAGTTTATCGTGGATCTCAGGACCTACAACACCTTTACGAACAGCTTCATCAACAGTAAGTGTTTCATTATTTACAGGATCAATAATGTATCCTGTTGATGCTTGTGCTTCCAGGAGGCTGAGGGCAATTTCGGGTTTAAGAAATCCCTTGTTCATTGCTTGATAGATACTGATCTTGGAGATTGAGTCAGTTTGGACCCCAGCTACACAGCCAGTGCCATATAAATACTGTTTCACACTACTCATTTCCATTATGTCATGGATATCTCTTTTCCCCTGCTTAAGAAGATTGTAGGTCTCCAAATCAATGATGCGGGCATTGTATAGCTCCTCAATTGTAACTAGCCTCCGCATTGTTTTACAAGCAAGAGGATTTGCATTTCGAATGATCTCTCTTTGCTCCATGATTTCTATAATAATTATGATCATCCGTTCTTTCGTCATGTTTCCAGTGCGATAATCATCCATTAATTTCTGCCTCTGTTGTTCTGGAATCAAATTTGAGTTCACAATATCCCAGAGATTTGTCGGTGTTTCTGTAAGACCCTCGATTGGAATGTCAATTTCGGTATTGCTAAGATCACTCTGTGTTTGCTCCTCTGTGAAGAGATAAGTCTTTTCCACAACCGTGGGGGACTGAGGCTTAGAGAGTGGTAGGATGCACATATCAGAATCTTGATCTCTTTTACATTTCTCTTTAAGCTGACTATAAGTTACATTTTCATCAGTTTCTGGGTCTGTGAAAACCTTATTATCATCAGATGGTTGAGAGAGAGTGTTAGCCAATTCCTGACTGAAAATTTTCTTTTCAAATGCAACATCCATTGGGACACGAAGACTGTTTACAGGATCAATTATTCCTCCAGTGACCATTTGTGCCTCTAGGAATGGCAAAGCTTGGTCTTTCAAAATGAGATCTTTTTGCATAGCTTCAAAAAGGCCTATTTTTTTTCCTGTGAATGGATCTTTGTACCCTGTGACAGCTTTTTCTGCACAGAGCAATTTTTCATGTAGCTCTGGGCCAACTAGGCCTGATTTTACAGCTTCGTCGACTGACAAAAACTGATTTTTCACAGGATCGACAATAAACCCGGTGGCAGCCTGAGCCTCTAAAAGAGATAGACCCGTGTCCTGTCTGATGACATTTTTCTTCATCGCCTGATAAATGCTTAAAGTTTCTTTGTTTGGCTCTAAAAATATACCGGAAACAGTATCTGAACCCTGAAGGTACTTTTTCACATTAGGATTCTCGCTGACCTTTTTAGGTGTTGTTTTGCCCTGTTGAAGTCGATCAAATGTGGGTTTGTCAATTATTCTGGACTCATAAAGACGTCCTGCGGGAACAGGTGCTCTAAGTCCATTAAAACTCAATCTCTCTTGTTTCTTTTTGTCCTCTTCATCTATGAATGTAATTATAATCTTCAGTAGTTTTTCAATTGATATCTTTCCAGATCTAAATTGCTGGAGCAGCTCAAGTCTTTGTGCCTCAGTTAGATAGCCAGAGTTGATCATTTCCCAAACTGTCATTTTCTTTCCCTTGAATGGTCCAGAGTCAACTTCAACAGTTGCCTGAGTCAGAGCTTCTTCCGTCTGGGATTCAGTAAGTGTTGGCTCTTCCTTTGCATTGATGGCTTCATCAGTGAGAAAGAAAAGCTGAAGACCTGTTTTTTCGTCAGTAACACATCTCTGGTAGAGCTGTGCATATGTGGCCTTTTCTCTTGTGTTGGGGTCATAGAAACATTTTATTTCATCTGTTGGTTGGCTTAACATCTGCTTCATTTTCTCATCAAAGTAGTTTCGGTTGCAAGCAACATCATGGGGAACACGGTGGCTCTTGACTGGATCAATGATGCCACCAGTAGTCATTTGTGCATCCAGCAGTCTGATTCCTTGTTCTTTGGGAATGAGATCTTTTGTCATCGCTTGAAAAAGAGATACTGTCTTTCCGGTATATGGGTCTTTGTAACCTGTAACTGCTCTCTCGGCACTTAAAAGCTTTTCATGCAGTTCAGGTCCAACGACTCCTGCTTTCACAGCTTCATCAACAGTGTACTTCTGGTTTTCCTGGGGGTCAATCACATAGCCTGTTCCTGCTTGTGCTTCAAGCATGTTTAAGGCAAGTCCAGCTCTCAATATATCCTTCTTCATTGCCTGATAGAAGGACATTTTCTCTTTTGATGATTCAGTAATAATTCCCGCTATGCAATTTGTGCCCTTAAGAGCTTTGTGGACAGTCTCAATTTCAGATACTTCTTTGACAGACACTTTACCCTTTTGCAATTTGTTGTACATGTCTTTATCAATAATCTTGGACTCTAGGAGGTCAGAGGCAGGGACTGGTGCTCTAAGACCACTGAAGTTAATTTCATTCTTCTTCTCTTTCTCTTCTGCCACAGTGATCACAATTTTAATGATTTTTTCAATTGTGATCTTGCCTGTCTTATATTGGCGGAGAAGGTCTTTCTTTTGATCTTCAGTAAAGTACTCAGAATTTATTATTTCCCAAATGGTGACAGCCTTTCCCTTGAATCTTCCAAATGGAACGGACACAGTTGTTTTGCTGAACACATCCTTGGTCTCTTCCTCTGTGTATATACTTGAGCATTCTGCAGCTTTTTCTGAGATTGGCAGAAGAAGCAAGCCATTTTCAGGGTCAGCAGAACATCTCAACATTAATTCAGAATATGTCAATGGTTCCTGGGTGCTCGGATCAAAGTACCCCTTTGTATCATCAGAAGGGTTTTCCATAGTCTTGTTCATTTC
The DNA here is from genome assembly GCF_051989575.1 of Stigmatopora nigra. Taxonomy (NCBI): domain Eukaryota; kingdom Metazoa; phylum Chordata; class Actinopteri; order Syngnathiformes; family Syngnathidae; genus Stigmatopora; species Stigmatopora nigra. The sequence goes on from NC_135514.1 coordinate 4,080,994, forward strand.
CTGACCATATAGTCCCTGTTTATAAGCCAGTTCATTGGGTACACGATGACTATTGACTGGATCAATAATCCCCCCTGTTGCAATCTGAGCCTCAATGATTCTGATGGCATGATCGTGCTCTATTAGACCCTTATTCATAGATTCAAAGACGGATATTTTGTCACCTGTATATGGATCTTTGTAACCAATCACAGCTCTCTCTGCTAAAAGCATTTTATTATGTAGCTCTGGGCCAATCAAACCTTCCTTAACAGCCTCATTCACAGAAAGCTTTTTATTTTTAATGGGATCTAGCATATAACCAGTAGCTGCCTGGGCTTCAAGAAGTATCATGGCAGTGCCTGGAGTAATCTTCTTTTCTTGGCATGCTTGGTAGATTGTTGTTCTTTTACTTGATGGTGTCAAAATGCCGGCAATGCTGTTCTTTCCTTTGAGAATGGTTTTAAGATTTTCAGTCTCACCTAGCTCTTGAACTGTTGTTTTACCCTTTTTAAGCTTATCAAAGTTTTTCTTTGATAAAAGACCTAACTCATGGAGCCGGCTAGCTGGGACTTTTTCACGAATACCATCAAATGCTAGGGGATCTACTTTCTTTACTAGACTGTCTACTGCGTCACCAGCATTTTTCCCATTAAGTACGTTGTCAACCATAGTGATTGGAGCTTTGACAAGCTGAACTGTGTCTTTGTTTGCTGTTTCCATCTGCTGTAGTTTCTCCCGCAGTTTCTGGTTTTCTTCTTCCAGGATTCTTTCCTGCTCTAGTCTCTTCTTTTCCAGCTCCTGCATTTCTTTTTGCCTGTTTAACATTTGATTTTCAGCCTCTTTCTGTTTATTGAGAGCTGCATCCATGTTCGCCTGCAATTTCTTCTTTTCTTCCTCCATATGCTGTCTTTGGCGTTCTTGTTCATCTTTTAGAGCTTGTGCCTTTTTGACTTCCTCTTCAAATTGGCTCTCCAATCTCTTTTTCTCATCTTCAATGAGCTTTTCCTTCTTCAAAAGCATTTCTTTTTCATTAAGAAATTTTTGCTGTAGCATTATCTTCTCATGCTCAATTTGTTTCTGCTGTGCATCAGCCATCTGACAGAGGGAAAAAACAGAATAAGTACAAGTTTGTACTGAAAATGCATTTTCCACACCAGTTTTAGCATCACCAAACCCCACAGCATACAGTGCAATCTGCTTATGCATAATACATCATTGTTTAAAGTTAAGAGGGTGTGACTATTTTTTTGTATTCACAATTAAAAAAGGGCCTTGAATAGATCATTTAGGGCTATAAATTGTGCTGTGAATGTTTTTCTATTGAAAATATAAAGAAGTTTCCAAAATAACTATCTGTTTGCTCTCAAAGAGAAAAAAAACTGGTTTGAAGGTGCGACTTCCCCTCTACAAAAACGAAATAATGATGACTATCTGTAGAAGACAAAAAAGTAAAATAAATTAAAGTAATTTTCTTTGCTTTGGGATTTCTCAAAACTGTATTAAACTGGTAGCTTGATGGATTAATTAATTAGCACACAGTAGGTGTCCATTTTAAAAATGATTGGTGACCAATGAACCATATTATTGCTATCCTTGATTAACAAATGTGGTATAAACACATACAGATACGCACATATGTTCATGTCACACTAAGTCTATTACAGCATAAGTGGCTGGAGGACTGTACATATGTAGATAGATGTACTGCTGTAAGCGTTGTAACCCTTTTTAAATGAAACATTAAATATTGCAGAGAGACATTCCATGGCATGAAGCATTCAGGATGGGATGTGCATGAGCACAGTGCACTGCAAAAAAAAATTAAAGAGAATGATAAAAATGTGATTAAAAATCAAGGATACATGGTTAGTACAATCAAATAAAAGGGGAAGAAGAAACTGGAACAAAATAATTGGGTTAGTTTTCAGGTAAGGGTTATCAATGGCATAAACTGCTTTATGCCATTTTTTTCACACAATACCTCTTTGGACATATTCTGAAGTTCTTCCGCCTCTTTTTTCAGTCTAGCCTTTTCATTCTCGAGCTCTGCGATAGCTTTTCGTAAATCACCGGTTTCTTTGCTGGTATTTAAGTTCTCAACTTGCAATTTTTCAACAGCTGACATTTTTTCTTGGGTGGCAATTTCAGTTTGATGAAGACGGGACGCAATTGTATCGGCCTGTTTCTTAAATTTCTTTGCCTCTTCTTCGGCTTTGGCCTGAGCTTCACTGAGCTGAGAAACTTGGATTTTAAGTCTTTCTGCCTCTGCAATGATTTCGAATTGCCTCTTTCTTTCCGCTTCAAGTGACTTTTGGTATTCTTCAGTTTCTTCTTCCAGACGCTGTTGCATGAGTTGTTTATCCTCGAGCAGCTTTTGTGCTTGCTCTTGTGCTAAGTCGTTCTGCCTCTGGAGCATCTCTGCCTCAGCTCTGAATTTTGAAGCTTCCTGAATGGCCTGCATTTTCTCTTTGAGCATTTTATCTGCAAGAGCTCGTTGCTGATTGAGGTCTTCTTCAGCAACCTGTCTCAAGCGAGCTGCCTCTTGAGCTTCTACGCTGAGCCTTGCAGCATCCTCGGCAAGCTTTTTCATGTTTTCAGCTTCATCTGCTAGAAATTTTTGAGTGTTATCTTTGTCTCTCTTTATGAGGCGTTGGTTTTCTGCCTCAATTTTCATTTTGAGCTTGAGTAGCTCTTCCATCTGAACTTTAACTTTTAAAAGTTCATCCTCAACCTGGGCCCGTTGTCTGACAGCATCGTCAACCTCATCCTTTAAGCGCTGCTGCTCTGCATCAAGGAGAGCCTTTTGATTGTCTGTCTCATTGAGTTGAAGTTTAACCTTTGTGAGCTCTTGTTCTACTAGGAACTTTTGTTTCAATGTTTGCTCTGCCAGTTTTTTGTGTTTTGCCATTTCCGCATCTGCTTGTTGCTTCTGCTTTAAAGCTGCAGCTTCAGCTTGGGCAAGTTTAGCAGCTTCAAATTCAGCTTCCTTTCTAAGCCTCTCAGCATCCTCCTGGGCTTTGGCCTGGTTCACGGCTTCTAACTCAGCAGCCAATTTCTGTCGCTCTGCTTCTTCAGCTTGCTGACGAAGAAGCGTGGCTTCCCTTTCCGCTTTCTGTTTTGCAGCCTCGGCTTCTTTGGCAAGTATTTTGGCTTTCTCGTATTCTTCCTTAAGCTTTTTCTGCATGATGCTATCCTCTTTCTGTTGAGCAAGTACACTTTGTGCTTGCAGTTCAGCTGCGCTACATTTCATGGCAGCTTGTTGAGCTGCAACAACTTGTTTTTCTGCTTCTTCGTCAGCCTCTTCCTTCTGCTTCCTGGCTTCTTCTGCTTTTTTTTTCAAACGCGCAAGTTCTTCCTGGGCTGCTTTGCGTTGTCTAGCGGCCTCCTCCTCTGCAGCAGTGATCTTCTTCACTTTATCTTCCGCTTCCCTCCTCTTTCTCTCCTCCTCAAGGGCAAGCTTTCTTAGCTTCTCGGCTTCATCCTCTGCTCGGAGCCTGCTCTGTTGAGTTTCCTCTGCGATGTTTTTCAACTTATTCAGCTCAAGTTCCAGATCTAGTTTCCCAGACGATGCTTTCTCAAAGTTCAACTTGAGGATTCTGATCTCTTCTTCGACAACTCGCCTCTGTTTGAGTGTGTCATCCACGATAGCCTTTTGCCTATCCATTTCGGCTTCCGATGATTTCTTCAGTTGGATAATTTTGTCCTCAATTGCTTGCTTGTGCTGATTGGCTTGGTCTTCAAGTGCTTTCCTCTGGTAAGCCTCATCTTCGGCTTGTCTACGTAGTTTCTCATTTTCTGCTTCTTTTTCTTTCAGAGCAATTTCTGCCTCTGTTTTCAAACGTGTTGCATCACTGATAGCGGCCAGCTTCTCTTTTAGAATTCTCTCAGCCTCTGCTCTCTGACGAGCAGCCTCTTCTTCAGCAACTTGCCTTTGGTGCTTAGCCTCCTCCGCAATGGTTCTGAGCTTACCTGCCTCTTCAGCCAGGTCCTTCATTTTGGCGGCTTCTACTTCAAGAAGCTGTTTGCTCTTCTCTGTGTTGGACATAGTCTCCTTTTCTGCCTTAGACTTAAGCTGGAGAAGTACATCCATTTCACTCCTCACTTTGGCCAGTTCATCCTCTAGCTGTTTCCTTTGTTGCTGAGCAGCAATAACCTCATTCTTCAGACGATAAAGCTCATTTTCTAGCAAGGATCGCTGTTGTTCTGCGTTATCAAAGTCTGCTCGGAGACGAATCAACTCCTGTTCTGCTGTGAGCTTCTGCTGTGCCGTGGTCTCTGCCATCTTCCTCTGTCTCTCAAGTTCATTCTCAGCCATATCTCTCTGCTTCAGGGCGGATTCTTCAGCTTTGGCTCTTTTCCTAGCCTCACGCTCTGCCTCATCCTTTTGTTTTTCAGCTTCTTCCTGAGCAAGATTCTTTTTGTGGGCTTCTTCCTCAGCTTGGAGCCGTAAACGGAGGGCTTCGTTGGCTTTTTGCCTCCATTTCTCAAGTTCTTTTTCAGCTTCCTCCCTAGCCAATTCGGCATCAGTGTGATGTTTCTTGAGGCGTGAAGCCTCTTCTTGCAGTTGAAGGACAGTACCATGCTCTTGTTTGAGAGATTCTTCAAGTTTTGATGTCTTTTCCACAAAAGACAAGTGTTTGCTCTGAAGCTCAATGGCGGCACTCTTCTGAGCTGCCTCATGAGCCACTTTGATTTGTTTTTCCTTTTCAATTTCTGCTTGCTTCACCTGCCTTTCTGCTTCCTCTGCCTGTCTTTTTAGCATGTCAAGGTCAGTCAGGGCTTTTTGCTTTTGTCTTGCTGCTTCCTTTTCTGCCTCAAATTTAAATTTGAGTTCCTCCTCTGCGATAAGTTTTTTCTGGGTCTCTTCATGGACTTGTTTGCGTAGCTTTTCTGCCTCTTCTTGGGCAGCCTTCCTAAGTTTCTCAGCATCAGCCGCTCTTTCACGAAGTTGCTCGAGCTCAGACTCAGCTGTAGTTTTTTGCTTTACTGTTGTCTCAAGTTGAATTCTTATGAGGCGAATTTCCTCTTCAATTTTTATTCTGCTGTGAAGCGCATCATCAACTTGTTGAGCTTTGTCTTTGATTTGCTGTTCTGAAAGATTCTTTAGCTCATGGAGTTCCTGTTGGACATTGTGCTTTTGCTTTTCTGCATCTACAGCAGCAATTTCTCTCCTGCTAACTTCTTCCTGCATTTTAAGTTTCAACTCTTGCGCCTCTTTTTCTGCTTTGGCAATGGCCTTTGCATGCGCTTCTGCTAACTGCTTCTGTTTGTCTAATTCAGCCTGCATCTCTGCCATTTTTTTCTGTTCTTCTGCTTTCATTTTCTTTGCAGCTTTCTGCATTAGTGGAAGCAAATGGCAAAGAAAAGATTAAAATCAAGCATGACATGTTAAGGGTAACACTTTACATTTACCAGCTCTAAACAGTGTGTGTTTAAAAATTGTAATTACTTTGGTAATCACAACAAAATCACACTGATGCAAGAGCACTGCAATGTACCGTATTACCAATGCAATGTTAATGTTATTAGTCAGCACAAAGAACAAGTCTAGGGTCAATGACTAATGGGAATTAGATTTACATTCAAAGGAGGTTAAATTCACAATGCATTGAAATTAATTCATGACAAGGCAATTGACTAAAAATAGATGATGGTATTGGTTAATGAATGGGATGGGCACTTCACAGAATAAGACAGCCACATTGCATGCAAATACAACTGGACTTCCTAATGCTACAATTGTTTTAAATGTTTTTGCATTAAATATACATATATACATATACACAAATATACAGGGTTCTTTAAATCACTACAATGTACACCAAATAAATGAAAAGAAATGCCAGGAGAAAAGGTCCAGAAAAATGCACCATTAGTTGGGACACCAAGTATAAACTCCCCCACACACTTACTTATCTCGTAAAATTAATAACTAGCAAGTACACCCGTGGTCGAAGGTTTTGACACATATTCTCATCCGATTGAATGTTAAATTGTGTCCGAACTTTTGACCGCAGGTTTATTTCCATATCACCTACAAATGTAACTAAAAGAAATTGCAATATTGAAATACCATAAAAGATTGTGGTTACCAAAGATGTAGACATTGTGTAGTGCACCGTTAAAAATGTAAGACAATCTGTAAGAATACATGTAAAAGACCCTTCACTAATAAAGATTTACCTCTTTGATGCTCAAACAAGTTCAAGCATTCATCAGGGAAAACCACTGGCAAGCAGTTAAGAGAAGCAAACAAACACACCATTAGGGTAAAAAAAGGATGCGGTTTTGAGAAAGAAAACCCAAGATATGAGGAAATGAATTTCAACTGCATGAAAAAATTATTTGGTGAAATAAGGAACCCCTCGCCAATGGAACATTGAATGAAAAGAAAACTGGGAAGAGATGACCAAAATTTAAATAATTACACGATACCTATAGAAAATTCTAATCCTTAATAATTAACTGTGATTGACTTTGACTCAGAAATCACATAGAAAGTTTCTTTCTATCAAATACTACATTTTATCCATAAATTGTGTGTTTAAGTGTCTGTTTGTGCGTGTGTGTGTGTGTGTGCGTGTGTGTGTGTGTGTGTCTGCGTGTGTGTGTGTGTGCGCACTTTAAGGATTCATTTAGATAAATACTTTGTTGGGAGTGTTAATAAGTTGTTGGTTTGTTGGATTAATTTGTTGGTTAAAATCTTGTTAAACTTTAGTATGTTTGGGATGCCCAGACCACGCACGCACCTCCTCGTTCTCCAGCCGTTGCTGTGCATCAGTGATAAACTTGATGTACTGACTGGTCAGAGTCATCAGCTCACTGTATCGGGTTCTCAGTGTTACATACTGTGATGGAAGAAGAGTGATACATTTTTAAGTCAGGCATTGATGGACGCGTCGTACAATAAATTCAGTGCATTATTTTGAAGAAACACACCTCCTGGATAATGTTATCTGATGCAGAATCCAGTTTAGTTTTCTTTAAAGGAGAAGAAGCAAGAGGCTCCACTTGAGCTTTATAGGCAACCAACTGGAGTTCATAGTCCTTTTGGGAAAACACAATGTGCATAGTAAAAAAAAAATGCATTTTGTGGATAGTATAATGTAATGCTCACCTTGATTGTGTCAATGTATCCTTTAGCATATTTCTGGCATTCATCGACTTTGCCTTTGTTCTTCTCAATTTCCTCTAGTAATTTCTGTTTTATAAAATAAGGTATAAATGAGGCTTAACTTGTGTTTTAGTCAGAGACTTCATGCATATTACATATAGTAAATACAAGTTTGACTCTCAATTCATATAACATGCAATAAATAGTTAAAAAGAATGAAAATTGTTCCCAATATTCACTACCATTATTGTAACATCCGATAATGAGATCCAATATGACAATTAATATAAACCATTACTGACCTTTTCCAGTGCAAGTTGCTCTTTGAGAGTTTTGCTGTCAGTGACGGGTACAGTTTGGATCCTTTCTTGCCTTTGTTTGGCCTCTGCTATCCAAGTGATCAGCCAATCATAACTGTCACGGTAGTAACCCAATTGACGGCCTAGTTGCTCCAACTCTCTCTGGCGAAGGTCAATCTGGGTGAAGACAGCCTTCCACCTATCCTGAATGCTAGATTGGAGCTGCCGGTAGTGGTCTAGCTCAGCATCGCGCTCACTGTGTACACGACTCATCTTGTCACTCACACCAGTGGTTTTTTTCAGTTCGTCCTCGAGGGAATCAAACACTGGCTGTTCAGCTTCAGCCTCAGCTCGGATTTTCTGCCCATTTGAAACAGAGAAACAAACAACCAAAACAAACAAAGTTATGAGTAGTGACCACCACATAAAGTATTGCCAAAGAGGCTAAACTATTGAGGTCCACAATATCAACAAAGGCTGTGTGAAGAGATTGTCATGTTTTGAATATTGTCTTTGTGATTCATACACAATCTTGAACTGGACATCCTCCAGAACCCTGATTACCTTAAGCTTTGTACGGAATGTCTCAACGGTCTGGACATCACTGGGCACAGTGTGGACTTCACGAAGGTAATCCTCGTACTGCTTCAGTACACCCTCGGCACCCTGACTGTTACGAATGACCATTTCAATATTCTTGAGCCTGTCACAAGAGAAAATGATTCAACAGAAAGCACATTGAACTGTTGAAGAAATAGTTAACAGTGGATGGACAAGTAACAAGTGTGGATCTTTTTCTTTATAATAGAAATTAAAATCATTTGAGAGTCTCACTTTTCAAGATAAATGGAGGAGAGCATGTGGGTGTGATCCATCTTCTGCACGGTGAGATCAAGCTCAGAACGCAGCACAGGGCTTGAAATGGATTCCTGTGGGGATTTCAATATTTCTTGTGCCCTCACAGACACCTTATCTAGGTCCCTCTTGAGGCCCTCCAGCTCTGTGTGCACTTTCTGTAAAACAAACAGTCAAACTTATTGGTTAGGAAAAGAGAAAACTCATCAGTAATGAACAAGCAAAATGGGAATTGGAAGAGTTCTCAGTGAGTTTCTAACCTGTTACTTTCCCTTAAATACTAGCATCATGGTAAGCTGTTGCCGTTACTTTCCTTGGTGGAGAATAGTCTATGATATTTTCTTTATGATGCTACAACCACAAGGTGCTAAAACCACAAGAAACTTTGCACGTCTAACATGGAGAGAGACATTTGCATATCTGTCAACCTCGGCCAAATTGCTCCCCTTATTAGTGATTGCAATAACGATTATTAGGCGATAATAAACTGTTCAAATGCAACGCGGCACATATTTACTCACATGGGATGTAGTGTCCAATCAGTTGGTGCGCCTTTTGTATGCACTAAATTCAAGACTATAGATGTCGCTGTATGACGCAAACACCTTGACTGTATGGGTACATTTATATAGTGAAAAGGCGGGCGTGTTAAGGGGGAAGATCTTACAGGCAGCTCAGCCTGTGCCCTATGTAATACGTGAACTAATTGTCTCAGTGGGGCTGAATCTGGAAGGAAATTTCAATGCACGTGTGTAATGACAAATAGAGAAACTCTTGACTTTTCAAAGAAGGTTGCATACCTGCTGGTTTACTGTCTTCTGGACACATTCTTTCAAAGGATCCTTTTCCAATGGTTTACGTATGCGAGTCAGAGTCTGGGCTTCACAGTCCTCAATTCGCAGGCGGATGTCTTTAAGCTCTACTATGTAGTTCTTACACAGAGACTCATTTTGTTGGCCTATGAGGAAGAGTTTAAAACAAATTAAAAATGGAATAAAATACAACAGATTCCCCCCAAAAAGCTGATTAAGTCAAAATAAGAAGAAATGATGCAATTAATGTTAAGACTGTACCTTATGCACCAACCAGTTAATTAGGACTAATAGATAATGACAGAAAAACCTCAAATTATTGATAAATCCATATGGACTTGAATTATCCAGACTTCAGTGAAAAAAACGTGCAGTGAATCATCTAAATCTACTTTCACAAAAAACATTTCCATGTCTATTCTAAAGCTCAGAAGCGTGGGCACTTACCTTTTCTAATACCCATTCGCCCTGGAATGTGAATTATATGTGAGAACATAACATGTATGTTCTATGTCTAATGATAAAATGAGTTATTTTTTCCTTTTTTGTTGTATTATTATTTTTTTTTACCTTTCTCCATATCACGTAGCAAGCTGTCAAAGTGCTGGGTGGATTTAGTGTAGTCGCCCTCTATACGGAGTCGGTCATCAGGGCCAAACTGCTTAGAGTCCTGGCTGTCACGCATGAAGTCCTGGTAGTGGATCTCAAGGTTCCTCATTGCTTGTTTATATTCTTCTGGTTTCATTGATTTTAACTGGAGATTAGAGTGGGGAAAAATAGTATTAAAAACATTGTTTCTTAATAAAATATGGACTATTTTGAATCAGATCTCATAAGACGTAACAATAAAAGGTAGTGCATTAGAGGAACAATTTAAATGAAATTTAAATCACTGCATTTATTATGAATTTAGTGTCAAAATTGTATATAAGATACAAACTGCAAATGCAATACTTGTATGAATATTTCAAAAAAATACCAGTTGAACATTCCTCATATTAAAACATTTTATTTAAATGTGACCTTAAATTAAAACAGCCAAGACCAAATATGTATATTGATTTAATAACTGCATCAACACACCGTGGTTGTGTTCCAGGAACGAATTTGTGTAAATTCCCTCATCAGGTACTGCCATGATAGCATGCTCTTCATGTTGATATACAAGGTCTGCCACATGGAAACCATCTGCTGATGACCTGTATCCAGACTGGAAGCAAGAGATGGGATACACATTTTATCTATCATTCTTATAAAGCGTGATTCATGGATGTGTGAGTGTGTATGTTAAGATTATCTCGCTAAATTTGTCCAAACCGTGCAACGTAGAGAGTTGAATTTTTTTATGATGGCCAGAAACGGCTAACAGATCCTAATGGACGAGGGGTTGAATTTCTTCACCTTCTCTAAGTGTGTAAACTCAATCTTTTTGGTTCTGGGCCAGTGTACTAAAAGCAATGTAAAATCTATTTGTTGTCGATGTATCAGGTACATGTTTATTGCTTTTCTCACCTGGACACACTGTCCATGGCAACCTTGTTGACTGGAGGTACGAGGAAGCAAACAGATGGCACACTTGCCTCATGTCCAGAGCGACTCAGGACCTTCCATTTGAAAGGCTGTGAGTTGTTAAGGAGCGCACACTCATCGCCCTTATGAACAGTAATCTGCGGAAGAATCCATGATATTCACAGAGGCCCTTCATTGTTTCATGGAATCATTTTTCATATTGAAACCAATGGGCTTAATGAATTTATGTTTCAAATTTCAACTCCATCTTTACGATGATGTTATAATGTAAAATAAATATTAACTAATTCAAACCTCTTGCTGTTTGAAGTCACAAACAGCCTGTATGGGAAGTTTGCCTTTGATGGAAGTGGTGGGGTTGCGTGGTTTCAGTTGGATGATGGAGCGAGCTCTTTTGTTGAGGCCATTAACGTGGGTCTTGAATTCATTCAATTGCTCCCGCTCTTCCTGTAAAATGCGACAATCTTAAAACTGACAGACAAGAATTCTCGTGTACATTAAGTAATGTGTACGCAATCAACTCTTACCACAGTATCCTGCAGCAGATCCTCCAAGCGTGTGGCTGTGGTAGACCGATCACAGGTGTATTTCTTGTTCATAGTCTCCCTCATTTTTTTCATCTTGTCCTGAGCCTCCTTTACATCGGCAAAGAACTAAAATAAAGTATTAGATGTTCCACTTCATTAATATCGCAATGATATGCTGATATGTAATTATTTTTTTTTAAGTTCACCATTTTGGCTCAGCAAAAGCATTTAAGCAAAATACTATTGAACTGCTCATTTGAAGTGATTCTACAATCATAGATACCTGGTAGTGAGCTGTGTTCTCTTTTAGATGAGCCTCAATACAGCAACACAGCTGAAGGATCCAGCTCCACTGGGTCTGCAGGGCACCTGTGAAGGCCTGGTAGAGTGTAAGCAGAAATAAGAATAACAAGTGAATAAAAGTCAAAATGACCTTTTTATCTCATTTCGCTGTTCAAACAGAATACTCATAACAGTCACCTCCACTGTTTTCTTGCCAGGATGGCCATCATTGACCAATTTAGCTCCTGTAGTTTGGATATCATTGACTTTTTTCTCCCTGTGCTCCAATTCAAGCATGAGAGCCTGAACAAAATGAATAAAAGGAAACCGTGAAAACATTACAAACAAGTAATTACCTTACATGTATTTCATAGAAATACAATGTGCTCAAAAGAGAGACTATGGAATATATATTTTTTTCTTTTTCTAAAGACATACCGAATAAATTTCTTTCTTTGCTGCCATGTTAGGGTTTCGGTCACTCCAGTCAAAATTGACCTCCTCTTCTTCTTTGTCATTTAACCACATGAGCTCCTTGGTCGCTGCGCTCACAAATGCATGAAGTGAATCCAAGTTTCGTAAGCGAGACTTGGAAGAATGCTATTAGGAAGGGGCAGAGTGAAATGAAAAAACAATATTACCCAATGTACTCATTGGTGCATGGTGGACACTGTATTATGAAAATATCATATGCTTAAATATTTACCAGTAGTTTGCCATACTGAAGGTCCAATTTACCCAGATACTCTCTGTATGTGCCTTTGCTTACGGGGGATAGCTGATTCTGAATAACAGGTGTACAACAGAGATATGCAAAATACTTAATGAAACTTTTTCTGAATGGGGAAATGTGAAGATTAAAGACAAAAAATACAAAGATTAAAATGACTACCTCATCAGCTTTTGCACGATCAATCTTTGACTTGAAGTCTTCCACTGTCTGGTGCAAGCCTCTGTGGCTGCCCAGTTGTGACTCCACTGAAGGCAGATCTGAACCCCACTCAGCTCCGTCAATACGCCGTTGATTCTCCTCCACCCAGGCAAGAAGATCTTGGACATAGCGCAAGGTCACATCATCCAACTCTGGCCGTGCCTTCATGGTAGTCTTCTGTGTTGTTTGGGTTAAGGCAATCTGGGACGACTTCAGACGAAGGTTGTAATCGCTGCGCAAGTTTACTAGGCGTTCATGTAGGCTGTATACTCTGTTAAGAAAGAGGAGCACAAATCAAAGTTACTTCCTGTTAAATGTTGTCAGAGGGGTTCATCAATCACCCACCTGCGGTACATATGTTCAGCCTGAGGGTGGCGCCCATCCTTAAGCGTCTGGACATCATTGAAGAGGAGACGAACAACATTGTCAGCCCTGTCGAGCTCGCGCTCAATTTCTGCTGTGTGCTGAGCTGGTTTTCCCGCATTAAGAAGGCGGATATCCTAAATAAAATAAAAAATCTATGTAAAGAAATCTATTACATTTTCAATGTCAGAGATTGAAGTTTGACGTGTGAAAAATATAGATATATAACATGTTCACATATTATTACTATTATTCAATATATATATATATATATATATATATATATATATATATATATATATATATATATATATATATATATATATATATATATATATATATATATATATATATATATATATATATATATATATATATATATATATATATATATGTATATATATTTATATTATGTTATTTTTATTTCTTCTTCATTTTTTTGTTTTTATAAATGATATATATATATATATATATATGTATATATCAATTATAAAAACAAAAAATGCATAATGAAGAAGAAAAAAAAAATAACAATCTAACTTGCAATCAAGTAAAAAAAAAAATCACATTTTTTTGTGAGAAAACAACACAGAATAAAATGTTCACGTTAAAATGCAATTTGAAATAATCTGGCAGGTGAGATGGGGAACTAAATATGGAGACGTGTTTACTTTCACTTGTGACTCTTGTGCCTAATACACAGCACAACTCTAAGAAACAGAGCCTTAGTCCTCACCGTCTGCAGCAAGGTTTCAAGGTGGTTTAGGTGCTCATCATATCTTCCTGACTCCATCTGGACTTTGTTAAAAATCCTCTGAAGTCTCTCAAGTCTGTATAAAAATAATAATAATAATAAAGCATTAAAAAAGTCGAGAAGTCTAGAACGATTCTGGCGAAAACTTAATCATTCTGTTAAAGGAATCTGTGCGGCAACAAGTACTCCAGTTTCATGACTTTCCTTTTCTTAGAACAATTACAAGCACTTTATTAGATTGGGAAGATGACTGGACAGTCTTGTGATACAAACTATCCATTTTCTCAGGCATGGTAGCAACATGCTTATCAAACATGTGCAATCTAAAATGGTACATCCTTCTGTGCATCCACCCAGAGAAAACCCACGCAACCCCAGGGAGAACATGAAAACTCCCCATAGGAATATCTAGACTTAGGGTTGGAACCCTCAATCAAAGAATTGTCGGGTCGTAGCGCTAACCACTCGGCCTACTGGACCACCCTTGTTCAGAGTTACAATATAAAATACTTGTTTTGGTCCCCAAAAAGTATAATAATTGAATAAAAAGCTAACATCTGTCAGCTAACCTTTCAAACTCTGTTCTGAGCAGTCGCTCTCTTTCCAAGATGGAAACATGGAGTCGACCCCATTCTTTTTCCACATCAATAGGATGGTAGCCAGGAGGGACTTTCACCTGACCATCATGCACTGCACTCTGTGAGCAAGTGTAGAAAATCATATACAGTTCAGTACAGCAGAATTTATGATAATAGAGAAGAAAAAGATTGGAAGGCTTGCCTCAAAGCTTTGGTAGATGTGTTTGGAGCGGCTCTTATCGGATTCTTTGGGTGGCAGTTCTGTCTCCTTGAACTTAATGAACTGGCGCCAAAGAAGCTAAAGGAAGAACAAAAATATTAAAGCTAAATTTAGAAAACATTTTCATTCAGTCATTTTCCGAACCGTTTATTCTGTCAAAGGTCGCAGGGGATGCTGAGCCTTTGCGCTAACTAATCGAACCGCAGAGCTGCCTGTTATAAGATATAAATATAAATTATCATGGTTTTTAAAAAAATGCATTTGTTAAAAATACAAAAATATAGTGAGCTGGAATTAGTAGTTATAACAAACAATGTAATCAAATAAAGAAAATATATATCATAAAATTAAATGCAATGTGTAGACACTAGCAACAGCAGAAATAATATAAATAAACCACAATCCATCCATCTTTATATATATATATATATATATATATATATATATATATATATATATATATATATATATATATATATATATATATATATATATATATATATATATATATATATATATATATATATATATATATATATATATATATATATATATATATATATATATATATATATATATATATATATATATATATATATATATATATATATATATATATATATATATATATATATATATATATATATATATATATATATATATATATATATATATATAATTATTATTTTTTTAAATTAACAAATTGTTAGGATAATGTTTTCACTGCTCCCTTCAAGCTTAAGCACTGATTAAATCAAATTATCATACAGAGCTCAAAAGTAAGTATTTTTCCCTTTGACAATGGATTGCCAGGAGTTAATTAAGATTGTTTAATTACCTGACTTGAAAAATTCTATGGTAACATGTGTCCTATACTCACTCTCTAGTGAAGTGAAAAATACATATTGACAAAATGCAATACAACATGGAGTACAAGTGTGTTTCCATATGGACTCACCTCTATCTCCTCATAACTCGCCGGGAACTTCCTCTCCTCAAAGACCATGACATGGTGGCGAATCCACTGAAGCAGAAGAGTTACCAGCTCATAGTACTCCCGCCAGCGAAACTCCAACTCCTGAAGCCAACACAGGAAAGTAAATGGCAACAAAATGTCAGGGCAACAACAACAGCAGACAAAAACAAGGGACCTTTTTTACCCTGAGTCTACATTTTCGATCAGTCACAACCCAGAGCAAATTCAATTAAGCTACACCAACAATGCAGGTATTGTGCAGAGGGCGATATAGAAAACTGATAGGTAATTGATGGGAACAATGATGGTAGAAAATGGAAGACAAAGATAATGTGGCAGTAGTTTAAGGGATGTAGACACTGGTGTCTTCTGGTATTGTCAGATTTACTATAAAGAATTGTATTCATATACACCACATGACTCTTGGAGGTGTATTAGTTTCCCTTCAGTCCATTGCAGTCAGTATATATAAATAATTGCGATTTATAATATTCTTTCTGACTTAACTTCTTGCTATTCTTGACTTCACAAGACCTCCATTTCTCTATAACCACATTTCTAATAAACAAATTTGCTTCTAAATTAATCTGCTTAATATACTTTTTTTATTTAACTTGGAATTGCAGAAAGAAAACAGAATTACAAAGAGGGCCTAATTCTGTCCAGATATATGACAAACATGCTTATTTCCAAACGACAGTGTTTTATAACAATACTCACTACAGTACATTGTTAAATATTTTCTACTGACAGTAAATGTCTAGATTTGCATCCATTCAAATTCCTGTTTTGTGTTATACTCACATTAGCTCTCATGGTGTCCTGAACAACAGCTCGAGGCATGACATCGTACAAAGATGACACATAAGTGATGATGGATTTCTCATCGGGGTGTGGAACATCGACGTCTGGTGTGGAAAAAAAAGGTTACTTGCGTAATAAGAGGCTTTATTATTTATGAGATTCAGTAAGACATGACATCTAAATGTTGTATCGTAAATGCATTTATTTTGATTATCTAACATCTCTAATTTCTGCTGTCAAGTGCATTTTTGACTGACGCTTTTTTAAGTCATATATATATATATATACCTTCAGGGTCTAGAAGACGTGTCACACCCAGGTCTTTCTCAGCCACATAGAAGGCCTGTTCTAGGTTCTGCAGGTTGGTCTGGTGATGCACTTTCCCCATGTCAATTAGCCTAGGACTAGGGAAACATGGCAACAAAAAACTCAACTCAGTAATAATAATAAAAACTAAAATCAACAGACATTCAGTGACACGTCAAAGTAGTGCATATAACTTTATATATACTATATTACTTGGATGTGGGAGGGAAATTGCACATTTTGTCAATCCCTGGGGCAAAATAGTATGGGACTTAGATTATGACTTAGATTTATGGCTAAATTCAAAATGTCTCTTCTCTTTTTTTATGTAGATAGAATGAGGTTTCCTGAGAAGTTTTAACATTTGAGTACTGAAAACAATAAAGTGAGGAAACTTACTAGTGTTTATGTATTACAGCATTGAAAAGTTTCCCATCCCTCCAGCTGGTGCTAAAATTGTCACATCGGAGGCCTTGGTAGCCATCCGTCATCCTCTGAGACCAGAGTAGGAGCTTCTCCTTGGCCGTCATATCTTCAGACTGCCCGTTGACCTGAATGTCTGAAATCTGTAACAGTATACAGGACTTTAGTAGTCACAAACTAAATAATGAGTAAAACTAATTTAAGAAAATATGGAGGGAAAAATAATCATTTGTGAAAACCCAAAAGTTGAATAAAATCATATTAGAAACCCAGGGTAAAAAAATGGTGTAGATCCACCTAAATTATAATCATCAAGAGAATAGGATTAATTTTAGATTGCAAGAAGTTGTTCATGTATAATGTTACTAGAGAAAGCGATTGAATATCAGATCTTCAAATGTAATAATTTAAAATGTATAATTTTGAAAATGTACAGTTCAATTTAACTAATTGGCTGCCATTGACGGTGATGGATGTCCTATACATTTGATCTATGCGGGTATGCAGTGAATGGTTGCTAATCCCGGTTCGAATTGATCTAATTATTATTGTTGAGCATGACAGCCAATGAGTTAGTAAGTAGACTCAATAAGAATAGGATATATTCCACCGCTGCCCTGAAAGAATGCATTTGCACTGAGCAAAACCCATACTTTTTCTTAGCACAACAGTAACCAAACTGAAGTTTCTTAAAGTAAAAAAAAAAAATTGTACCTAAGTATGTTCCAATTTATGTACAGTTATCTTTAGATGATCTTAGAAATATAGTATATATTTTTTATCATTAGATATCACTCTGGTCTTCTTGGTTAGGACATTAACTAAATTGGCTCCTCCTTTTTTTCATGGATGGATCAAAAGGGAATTTTCTTAGGTTAGTATATTCTGTAGCTGTATATGCATCGACCTTTGGAGAAATGTTTTTTTTTTTTGCATTTTGGCTCAGGGATGAATAATTAATTGCAAATTTACTGTTTCCTCTAGGTTATGCATTATTGCAGAGAGAACATGTTGAGTGTGCTTATCATGTCTATTGATTTATTATATGTCTATGGAGCCAGGTAGTCAAAGTTCAAATTGAACTTGTTTTTCTTTCATCTAGTATAGTGAGTACTGATTTTGCTTTTGGCATGTAGTGCAAGAAGAGGCCTGTATACTTGTATATGGGATGTTGTCTAGACACATTCTACCTTTGTGATTCAGGCACAGTGACTCACGAAAATATGTCGTCTCACACTGTATTAGTATATGTTATGGGTGCTGAAATCATGGTGAGAATTGGATATAGTGATTCGATCTATTCCTTGAGAATGATTTGGCAGGGTGCAGTTCATTCTGCTTGATTCCAAAGAGGTGGGAAGATGGTAGATGCCGATCCCAGAGATGAAGGAATGGAGCGATACAATAATAAAAACACAAAACTGACAGTGGAGGAGACCTGGAAGTGTAAGATGATGGTCCATATTAACCCAAGGGTTAGCTTGGGGTTTCCATCTGCAATGTCATCATTTCTGATGTTAACAAGTTTGACCTAGAGACAAAAAAAATAGGTTTATAGCAGTACTCTGATGAAAAAATACACTTTTAGAGGAAATATTTGTAATTTTTACTGCATTCATTAAGTTTTACCTGCCGGTGCTTGAGGAAATCCAGTGCTATTTGTACATTCTGCAGTTTGTGGAATCTCATGCGGCCTTTCTCTCTGGGCTAAAGAGAAAAAAAGAACAGTATTTAAGCATCCCAATTCAAGGTGATGGTTGAATTGATGGGCCAACCAAAAAACAAAAGAATGGGGATGTCACTTAAATCAAGTTCCAAAAAATATAAAACATCACAGAAAAATAACCGAGGAAAATAGATTTCAACGTTTCTTGGAATATGTTGTCAAATGGCAAAAAGCGTAATGAGGAAATACATATCAAGTAAAGCCATGCTACATTTGCAGTCGAGTACTTAGTTGGGAAATAGACAAAAGTGTGATTACACAACATCGGGAGAAATTAGGAGCGCAAAAAAAAATTAAGAAGTCGACTCAATCTCCAAACTCCACAACTGCTCCAAGTTCTGTTGCAACGTAGGTCGAATCATCAAAATAAAATGACATCAAAATCTGATTTCTTTTTTGAATTTCTTTAATTTCTTTAAAGCGATGAAACATAATTCCCTAATATTGTAACAAAGTTAAACTTGAGGCAGCATCATAAAAACACAGTCATGTAGTGTGCCATTCCCTAGAGAATGCACTGCAGGAAAAATATACATTTAATCACAGTTGGTCGTGATGTATTTGTAGCCAACTTAGTGAATTTGATTGTAGGCTAATATAGATACATCTAGAATGTGTTTCCTTGATTATAAGGCTTTTAATATTTTGCAGCTCCAGACATTTGTTTATGGTTTCTTTTTTGGTTCCATATGGCTCTTTCAACATTTTTGGTTGCCGACTCCTGTTTAATAGGTTTGCATTTGCATGTGGATGAGGAGAGATAATGGTAAATAATTTATATTTCACTTATATTTATTATATCTTTAATTGTCTAAATTAATATTCTACACCTGTCTAATGAACGGCAAAACTATATCAACGAATCAGGCAAGACTAGGAAGCAAGTAAAAATCATAATAAAATACAAAAAGTTGGTTGGAGGTGAAGTTATCATTGATAATTCGGTGAAGTGAAAGATGGGTAAGTGAAGGATATGTTGAGTTAATATACTCACTCACCAATTCAAATGATTTTCTGAGAAAGTTTCTCTCCCTCAGCTAGCTCCAAATGGGAGCAATGCAAAGAGATCCAGATGGATATAATCAGTTCACACAGTAGAAATGTTAAAAGGGGAGGAAGTCAACAGGCGGTAAAGGAGAAACGGTAGAGCAGGTCTGGGCAAGACGTTCTTAATGGAAGGGCACATTTCAAGTTCAAGATTGTGTTTACTCTTACTATTTACTTAAAACAACATGTATAGATGTCATGTCCTTGATCAACATAGGAGGACACATTTTAATTAACAATAAAATAATTCACTGTTATTTCAAATGCTATTTTATATTAATTTTAGATATGAGAACATTATGAAATTCAAATACAAATGCAATGCCTGTTTCATTTGTGCAGAATAATTACAGTTTTTCAAAGGGGGGTTCTCTCATTGCAGAGTAGCTGTGGTTTCCATATGGTTAACTATTTGAGACTACACCCATACTGTGCAAAACACATTTAATTTTACAGTTATAGCCAAGAACTGCACTATTCATGGAGTAGCTGACTATGATCATAAAACAGGCATTGATTCATTTTTTTTTTTCTGAACCGCCTATCCTCACAAGGGTCATAGGTGCTGGAGCTTATCCCAGCTAACTATGGGCACCAGAAGGGGGAGACAGAATTAACTAAATGGAAAAAAAGTCACTGTAGGTGCTGGACCTATTTGTTGCTTCAAATCAGATTCACAAGACAAAGCATTACTAACCATTGTTTCTCCAGAGAGAACCTCCAGCAACGAGATCAGGTTATGTCCATCACGAAGGTCCTCATACAAATCTGAAACATGACGTTGAGCCTGCAAAAAGTAACGGGAAAAAATATTGTTAAATAAGTTTAAAAAAAACATTGGAATTGTTTTGAAATATTTTTTTTTATCAAAGAAACAAATGGTTAAGTTTTTGTTTTTCTAAAAACGCAAAATCTGAAAAAAATAACTAAGAATCAAACATATACACTTCCTATATTTCATTTTCAAATTGCCCTGATACAGTTGCTCCCCCATCGATTGTCTCCCAACACTCTGCTGGCTAGGAGGGATGCAGGCCTTTAAGATGCTTTTTGTGCGCCTGTAATATTTTGTTATTTTATTGAGTGCACTTAAAGCTTCTTTGTAGTTTATTTTTCATCATGGGCTCCGAGTAAGTTACGTTTTTCTGTATTCATAATTTTAGATTGATAAAATGTGTCTAACGTGTTTTGTCAGTACGCAAATGTTGGCCTCACCAACATTTGCATTTCCGGATTAATTTAATGTCTTAAGAAATCATTTTATTTTTTCTCTTTTTTCTGTTTTGCACCTTTTCATTAAAATTTCTCATTCTTATAATTTTAAAGGGTTCGGTTGATAGTATTGGAACAGATTATGTTTTTTACATGTAATATATGAAAGATTCACATTATGAAATATTTTCTGGAAACAATTAATTTCATAAGTAGAGCTACAACTGTAGTATGTTTCAAGTAAAAAAAACTGGAGGAATGTACTTCTCTTATTATCTAATTTAAACTAATTGACTGATGTCTCTGTTAGATAAGAATTAATATCTTCCATACAACTTAGTCTGCCAGTGAAATTATTAATAAGTCAAGAATGTATTGCCGCCAGCAACTCAAGTCTGAGCCATCCTAAAAATCCAGAATGAAGAATGTAAAATTTATGGGTAGAACTTGATTGCCCCTCCTCCCCTCCAAAAAAAGCAGACTTAAAGGTGGCAATGTGTGTTTTTGTGATGGCAATGATGTGTCAAGTAAGTAATACAGGTATACTGTAGTTGTATTTTAATTTTCAAGTGTTCAGACAACAAGTGAAAGGGTGAGCAATGAGAAATTGCAATTTAATGTGAAAAGAGAGCACACAAAATAAATGTGGAGGCTGTCAGAATGCAAGTTATGTATTAGCCAGGGTTCATGTCCACACATGTTTATAAGAGCTAAACTGGAACATGCTGATACCTACCTCTGGTCTCCAGGGCTGAATAGAGAGATTAAAGAATGGATGAGAAATGCAAAAAAATGGATGCAGGTCATTTAATGGTGCAGGACCCAAATATTGAATGTTGCACAAAAGTTGGATTCAAACAAAATTGCCTTTACAAGTCAGAACACTTGCTGATTCATTTGGGCAAGAATTTAAAGCATCCAGCATAGACCTACATGTAGTTTTAGGTCCTAAGTGGCCTCAAGCATTCACTCTTGTGTTAAACTGCTTGACATATTTATTTGTATAACATACTATTTCTTATAATATGCAACAATATCTTGCCTTCAGAATGCATTTTGAAGATATATAGTCCTGAATAAACTGTAGGAGTTACCTGTACTCATTCATTAAATTGAACAGTCATTATGCTAAGCCTTACACTGTCATCCTTCACCACTTTGCAGCTTCACTATTTGCGGCTTCAGTACATCGCATTTTTTATATCAAGTGTACAAATACAAAATTAGGTTTTTCGATTATCGTGGCCATGTCTGTCTGCATTATCTGCGAAATTCGAGCCATTACTGTATGTGATTTTTATTATGTAATGCCCTCTCCTGCTTAGCTTTACTTTCAAATCAGCACCTTTTAATAATCATAAAGAATAGCTTAGGTTGGTTCAACATGATCGCTTAATATGGTGTCACTGGATAAGGCACTCTAACAGGTAAATATAACTGTTATGCTCCAGGGGAGACAGGTCATTCACAAAAGACAGGCCCTCCAACTAGTCACTCACTAATTTGTCTGTCATCAACTACTTAATATGGCTTGACATTCAATAAACATTACTTTACGTAATTCCATACAACCCATTGAAAAGGGAAAACACTGCGTGATGCCCCCTTTAAAAATTGTTTTTGCCACACCCAAAGCGTTGTATACCCCATCAAGCCCACTATAAAACTTTTGCCGTCAATCAGTTTGTCAGTTTAATGCTAGCATAACATTCCAAACCTTTAACACATTCCTGTCCAAATGTGACTTATTCTTATTCATAATGCTGAAATTATAGATGTTTGGCATTTGGCGGGTATCAGAAAACAACTATTGACAAGCAAAAATCTAACATATATTTATGTAACACCATCTGACAATTAAGATCCTGCCATCAATGTTACCTTTATATTGACTCATTCATTAAATTGACTTAAGACGACTGACTCAACATCGCGTTGTATTCAGATCTATTTCCATTTAAGTCAAACTGTAATTTGTGAATTTTTAAGTAAAAGTCACAAGAATCACTGCTCAAAATATTCCCGGTGGTTTTAACTAGGTGTTTCAATACAATAATGGAATTTATAATTATAATTTAGAGCAAATACATGCATCAGTGTCACTCAGAGTTTTAGACAGGCTGTAATATAGCTATCCATCCAAACTACTATGCACAACATACTATATATGCTACTGTTGGATACAAGAAAGAGTCTTGGGTTCACCACATCCACACTTCTCAGAGGGAACTAAAATAATCAACATGTCTATGAGTCACGTTCTCATCATGAAAATAAAACACTCATCAATGAAAATGTGTGAAATCTGTTCCGAATTGTATTCTGTATTAATTGATTGTTCCAAGACAGATGATCGTTACCTTAATCAGGTGCTTGTTCACCCATTTCGTGAAGGTCTTTTTCTGTACTCTATCTCGTTCATCTGCAAAGTAAAACCAAACATCAGATTATGACATGGCTAGTACTGAGTGTAAATTGCAACAGAGAAACAACAGCTTAGTGTCTATTAGAAGCATTTCGTTTCATAGACGTTTGTAGTGATTAGATGATATATACACACTAACTTGGGGTGATAAGAATAAAGCTTAGAATTGGTCTGATCAGTAAATGAGTAGTTTATGTTTTATTTCCAGACAAATGGAATTGGTTGCAAAACACAAGAATGCGTCTGAGTCAGAATGAATCATCATAGAGATGGAGACACAGTGCATCCATTGTCACAATATGTCTTTGTTGATTTAAGTGTTGGTCCACACTCCATATAACAAAATATGGCCCATAGTGAGAGGGCAATTATCCAACAAGACACAGCAAGATCCCAATAGGGAACACACCCGTTAGTACAACCACAGTATCTGCATGCTTTTTTTAATGAACACGGAAAACCACAGATACTAAAATGTATTTTGGCATCTCGTTTGTACTACTGTGCAGACCAAAAAGGTCATTCGACTGTTAGAATGAAGCCAAATGCTTACAGTTGGAGCAGATTTGTGAATATCTTATACATTTTGTAATGTGTGACTCTTCCTTCCATAAATATTGAGTCACACAGTATATCACATAATTTAATGGGTGAACCATTTCCATGTGTAAAGTCATTATCTTATCAGTTTAAAGAGAGTCAAGTGTCTAGAATTGGAACACTCCCATCAGTGGGTAAGCAAAGGGCAGAAAAGAAAGCTCTAAATAGTAACTAGTACATCATTGATCAATAAGGGGTAGGACTAAATACATTTCCTGATAGACTTATGCAGCATAAGGTGTGTTCAATTACCTTTGTTTTATTTAATCTCTTATTTGTTTTTTTTTGTTTATCGTTTAATCAAATTGTATATTTTTTGAAGATAATCCAACAATAGAATTCTTCCAAATGCTGCATTAGTTTTTTTTTGTATATTTTGTAACACATTATGGGAACTGCTGGGGTATTACTTGACTTGACTTGCATGATGTGCTTGTTGACAGGGGCTAATGCCATTGTTACTAGACACAAACAAGTCTTCAAACCAAAAACAATCCTGGAGCCAATAATATTCCGGACAAGTATCAGTGTGCTACACAAGACAAAAGTCAATAGGAACAATGTCTATTATATTACTGAAGAGCATTAAGTACACACGTCCAATATCTGATCAGTATACCACTTGTATATTAGCAAAATATCTCTCTCATTGACTCAACAACTTGTAATCATTTTATACTGCACCATAAAAAATATGCTAAACAGATGAATTTTCACTTGATGGTCAGCAATGAAATACAAAGAATAGATTATATACTGCAATATATGACAAACCATCACAAACTGACTAACTAACTTTTATAACCTAATTGTTATTTCAAACTAGTATATCTAGTGTGTTTGAAAATGATTAGAACTGCTACACTATACATGTTATTGGCTGAATTGTCTTAATTGCCTTTTTTTAAATGTTCTTTTTTTTTAATCATCCAGTTACCTTTCCTGGTGTCCATGGCCTTCAACATCCCCTGGTAATAGTTTTCATCTGAGGGTATTCTCTCTCTGCCCATGCTGCCAGATGAAAAATTCCTGTACCTCTGCGGTGTAGAGGCCATTGTGTGTCACAACTGTTTCACACAAAATACTATTCCTACATTGGCGATTGCTAAGCAATATGATGTTGGTCTTGTCCCTTGCTTTGTCCCAGGAGTTCTATGGCTATGCTTAACTTACGGCTCGGAAAAGCTATCAATTGCTCCTTCCCAGCCTCGAAACCTCCCCAATGCCAGGCTGGGTTCAGTTTCACCCTTCTTAATTCTCCTTATGTGTTTTTCCTTTCCTTCCCTTTTTTTTCTCTTCTGCTCACCCAGTCTTGTAGTAAATGGTGCCTGTGGGCTATAAAGTTCAGACCTGTCTTCCTATGTGCCGTTCTGACTGTGTATTTAGTGGAGGACATTGTGGGTAGGGCTCAAAACACGCCCTACAGCAAAGGAGGGAGGTGGGAGGGGTGTGGTAATCAGCGTGTATAATCACAAAAATGTCATATTTGCAAAAAATATAGAACCCACTCTTCTGCTGTCATAAATTATATACATATATATCTCAAATAAAAAATAAAAAAATGCTATATGTGATACAAACATACCCTCAGCATTTCACCACACAAAATATATTTCAGGGAAATAATTTTGGTAGCTTTTCCAAAACAGTAGCCGAATATGCAAATGTATAAATGCCAAACTGTGAATGTAAATGGGTTATATGCAGTGTGGGAAACACAAAACAAATTAGTATATAGTGAGAAGGTTCTATGAGGCAACCTGGGAGTTGAGTGCAATGAGACCCAATTGTTTCTATTTGAAGTTGATTATGCTTAAGAGCAATGATTTTATCACTTGATCAAATTGGATTGTCGTTTTCCCTTTAAAGAAAATTGTTGTCTTTCATTGGTCAAGGGCTTACAGAAACAATCAACAATTCAGCTCGGACTAATTGCACATTTCCCGTGTTGAGAAATTTAATCCTAACATGTCAACTCAGTGTTTATTACTTCCTGTAAAACAGGAGTGTCCCGTTGGCCGATTCAGTCATGGAACGGTGAAAACTGATCAAAAAAATATAATACTAATAATGCTAAAAAATGAAATTGTATAAGAATAGGCAAACTGAGTGTAAAGATATTTCCTCCCGCTTTATTGCCATTGTTTCTAAGCAATGAGTACAAAAATTTAAATCAATGTTCCCCACCCTTTCTGACATCAGATTCTGTGACAAAGTCATACAATATTTCTATGGTACAAAGTATTAAACCCAGCCTGTACCAACATGAATGCGCTGCATGTGTCAGTGTAAATGAGTTAGCGTGGGTGTGGGTGTTTTTGCAGATTATTTCAATGTCTAGGCAAGCTTAGGAATTAAGGAGTGGTGTAAGGATGTGCAATTGGGAGCCAAAAGGAAAGTTATCTTGGTTTACATTTAAGAAGCAAACCAGTATATCATTGTCTGATATTGCTGCTGGTTAAATTGTGCTACATTATGATGATGATTAATGCCTGAATACACATTGCTCTGCAAGATACATAATGAAATAAACTGTGAATTTGATCTATTAACTTCAACTGCAAAACTGTTGTAAATAAAAATGTGCCAACTTAAGTGTTCTGTATTGTTGTTAAACAAAGGGTTGATATTGATTAAAAGTTAATCATTTGTTGAGAGTTAGGGCTATTGTACAGAATTGGTGGTTTGTTTTTTGGCCCTTGAGGCAAGAATTTGTCAGTTACTTGCTTGTAAAAATGGCTAAGACAAAGGTTGTATTTTTTGATAGTTCACAGAGCCACCTCACGGTGTTGAGGTTCACTCCCCTGGTGTCGGTGCGAGGAGGCGTGGGCTCAATTCCCCCTGGTGGCGGTATGATAGTGAGTGAGTATGATTGTTTGTTGCTATGTCTGCCCTATGGATGACTGGCAACCAGTCTAGGGTGTAGTTTGCCTTTTGCCGGAAGTCAGCTGGGTTAAGTTCTAGCAACCCTTTCGAGGATGTGCAGTATGGAAGATGAATGCATGAATGATAGTTCACATATCGCTAAGTGTTCTTTTTATAATTGATGGTAAATGATAAAAAAAGAAAGGAGAATATATAGTTGTTGTTTTTCTCAGCAGAGCTTTACATAGCCTTTTCAGGGCAATTTCTTTATCAGATTCTAATATCTATAGTCAAGAGTAATGCATGTTGGATTCGCTCAGGTTTTACACTAATTGCCCTTCCAGACACAACTCTCCCATGTATCTGGGCTTTGATTAAAACTGGTAATTTCTAATAGCTTGGAGCATCGGCAAGGAATACCACCTATTGAAGTGTCATGAAACGATATGGTGGATACATAGACAATTTTCTATTTGTGGAGCACACAGTAAAAACTACAGCTTATTATTTAACACACGTTCAAGAGACTCAAATCACAGCGGGCAAAGATGCTGTGGAACATTGCCGTCATGAGCGCTTTACTCCCCAAAGGAAACATATCATTAAGGTCTCAAAATGCCTATTACTTGACTCCCTCGTGCTGCTTCATGAAAACCAGATGGAACACTCTTGCCTTATACAAGCAGTAAGATCTTAGGGGAAATTTCTGGATTGCAGGGTTCTCACAATTTTAAAACTGGCATGGATTTTAATTTAATTTTTTCACCCTGATTTTTTCTACTACACATTTTTATTAACATGCATTTATCTCATCATATTATACCAATTGGATTGTCCCAAAAACTGTTGTTTTGGTTCGGACCATTTACACTGGATGTGTTTTCATATACATATTTTTAATTGTATTAAACAAAATGTGGAGCATATCCCAGTTATCTATGCACCAGGTGGGGGAAACCCTGAACTTGTGGTAAAACCAATTCCTCCAATGTAATGACAGTTAAATTTAGTTAGAAAGGTTTATATCGATGTGAACTTTTAGAAACACCCATGACCTACACTGATTAAGAATATGTCAACCTAGCTGCCATGCATCTACAAATGTACTTTGCATTTGTGCTATCATTATGTAAAATACCATTTACAGTACATTTATAAACAAAAAAAAGGAATGTGATTCATGAACAAATTACCGGTAAGAGAGAAAAGAAGGCAAGTTGAAGAAGGGAAGAATACAAAGAGTGTTTCTTCACTAATGACTTGTCTTAACTGGTCCATTCATGTTAGGGTTCAAATAGTATTGGAATCTCTGGCCTACCACACCTCAACCATAGAAATGGAATGTTGATAAAAGTAGGAGTGACCCAAACACACCCTAGAGGCTGCATTACAGAGTTATGTTTTTAAGAAGAAGAGTGGTAATCCATTTTTTTTTTCTCAAAAAAGGGAACAGCCCTGTATAGCTACCACCTCAGTCACGTCACATAACACGCCTTTTGATCATGAAACAAGTACAGTATCTGCCAAGTTCAGCCACTAAAGATTGTCATTTTCACGGTAGGTACCAGCGGGCTGATATTTGTTTGTTCATCCATCTACTATCAGAAGGCGTGCCGATGAGATTCCCAGGATAAACTGATGGCACGTCAACCCAAAAATAAAGTTTAAAAAAATCACAAACTTAATTACTTTTACCCAACCTTTAAGATGTTCTTTCTATTCATTTTGAAACAATAGTCTTTTGACTTCGTAATTGCATTTGTTCTGAAAAGTTTAGCTTTTTAAAAAGGCTAAGGAATAGAGAACACCAGTGATGGCTTCTAAGGTATACTGCATTTCCATTTATATGTTTCTATGTTTTTTTCCATTTAAAATCAATAAACAATAACTCCATATGATAACTCTATACACATATCTTCAGGCAAGATATATCGACAACAATCCAGTATGACCTTTAATTAGGCAAGTTGTTTATACTCTTTTTGGTGTCCTGTTATCATCAATTTTAAAGTTTGTGAATGCCTGACATAAGTGTGTCCAATTCCATTCAAACTATTAACCAGAAAACTTTATTTAACTCAACAAGTCGCCTGATAAAACACAACAGCTGAGAGTTAAAATAGCTCAGCTCTGAGTTGCAGAAGCCTGAAAAAGCCAACAAGTGCCGGAGTGGCCAACATGTCAGTCGCTAAAATGGGCCTATTTAACTTGGAGAGTCATGCATACCTGCGTGTATCGTAAAGGGCGTGGGAGTGGTACTCGTGATTTGACTTGAAATCAGCATTATGTGTCTCCCTCTGCAGGCCAGAGCATTACATATCTTTTCATCAAGAAAAAGTAAAATGTATTCATTTACTTTCAACATCTATCCCCGCTGACTTCAGGCAAAAAAGCAAGAGTACACCCTAAACTGTTTGCCACTCTGATGATTACAATTAAACTGAGTTGTCATGCAGTATCACACACAACCTGTCCCACCCACAAAAACACACAGCGACAGGATTACACTATGCAAGATTTACTAAGATTGAGATATTTTAGTAAGATATCAAACATTGGGAGTATCTTTCCCTTTGCACTCACGTTAGCAGAGTATTGGGAAAAAATGTGGAAGAAAATGTCTAGCTTGCCATGTTTACAGATTTAGTTTTGCACTTAAATTGGTCCTTTTGTTTTGACTACAATGTAGTTGGAAGCAAGTATATGATACAAGATTTTTTTTAAATGCTTACAATGGCATGAAAGTCATGTTTTTTTTCCATATAACTTGTGCCTCTTTTTAGTACAATTATATCCTATGTCCTACCATTAAAAACTTGTAAAGCTTTGAGGAAAAACTTTTCTGGGTGAGGCCAACACTAATTCTCACGATGCTAAAATGAACCACAATGTACTTTTGTCATAGGGGAAACTGCATGACTCAGTCTAAATCACAAATAAACCTTAAGTGAATGAGGCTTGGCTGGATGTGTGCTTTTGAATTACACATTCCTTGACTGTCACCAGTGAACTTCAGAATGTGACAATTCATAAAAGGGCAAAGCTATGTTCCTCACCCATATTTGAAAGGAAAAATCAAAAGACTTCTTCTTACAGGACATTGATCTCTGATCTAAGACAATAAAGGGGAAGTCCCATCATGTGTTTCACATGACCTTCTTCCATGCAAGCAAATCTGGCAATTGTGATCATCTGAAGCATTATAATGACAGTGATATAACAACATTTATAGAAGATGAGCCACTCTTCAAAGTAAAATCATTTTAAATAGTGCATTATGTTTTTTTTCGCGTCATTTGTGAAGACTAAAATAAAGTGACACAAAATGTACTCGTCTTTTCACCCATTATCTGATCACGAGGGCCGTGGTGTGTTAATAGGTATTCCTGCTGACATTAAGCAAGAGGTCTGGGAAATACTGAACTGGTTGCCACCCAATCGCTGGGTAAACAGAGACAAACAACCATTTACACCTCTGAAAAATGTAGTGGCTTTAAATGAGCTATGCATTCATGTCTTTGAAATACAGGAAGAAAATGAGATACCCAGAGAAACGCCCAAGCAAGCATGAAGAGAAATACAGAATCCAAAGATGAAGGCTAAGATTTTGCACCTAAAGTATGACATATATATATGACACATTATGCCAAGGAATAGGCAGTTTTGACGAATGAAAAACTGCCAACTACTTTAAAATAAGTTATCCAGGGGTTGTAATGGACAACATTCCTCTGAATGATTCAATGACTTCCATATGATCCATAGTGCAGACATCGAGGCATTCAAAATTGAGATTCTGTAAAACGAATTACTCGACTGCAGCCAAATTTCCAGAGGGGTAACGAAAAATAGTCAATGAAAAGTTTGTTTTATTTATCTCAATGATATTCTGCTGGGATGGTTTTGAACAAGATAAAATTTAAGATGTGACCATTTGAGTTGAAACGATTGTCCGGACATATGTACAGATCTGACTAAATACTCTATGGAACAGGGTTCCTTAATGACTTTGGTGGGTGAACGGTTGTCGTGGAAAGAAAAACTATCAGAATAGATGTTGGTAAACAAATAGTACACATTTTCTACAGTTCTAATTTGTTTACCGTCCATATTCATTTTCTTTGTTGAATTCATTCATGGGTTACACCGAGTTACCCTGGCAATTTCTCATTGTATTTAAACAATGTGGCTGATAGATATAGCAACATCATATCAACACAGCCCATTGTGGAAATTGACAACGTTTTAAATTGTATATATTGTATTAGTTCAACGATTAGATGTTCTAACCAAAATGAACAAATCCTGTCTGATCCACTCATAAAGGTTTGCTCAATGAGAGCTGCAGCAGACAACAAAGGCCACCCTACTAATGCTATTTTTACACATGGCGCCGACTTACCAAACATATATACAATTAATAACATTGTATTGTATAGAACGTAAAACAACTCCAATATTAGGATTACCAAAGTACAACTTTAAAATGCTCAATTTGTTTTAAAATCTGAAATTAAAGTGCAGAGCCTCTGTCATGTATTTAAACATATTGGATACCTATAAAACTAAAGTTGCATGGTAGAATTCCTAAATTAAATATGTAAGAAAATAGTCAAACCTCTGAAATCATTTTTAACTGTTAATGAAAATAAATAAATAAATAAATAAATAAAGAAAGAAAAAAATAGGCCAAAGTATGAGTTTGAATGTCAATGGATGTTAAGTCTCCATGTACCCTGCGATTAGATGGGATCCAAATCAGGGTTTCCCCCGCTCACTGCCCAAAGTTATTTTGGATAAGCTCTAGTGCCCCTGCAATCCTTGTGAGGATAAACAGCTCAGAAAATGAATGAATGAAAAAAAAGAGAGAAAACAATATCAGCTGGTGTTGTTGAAAATATTATTTAAAAGATGACTTTTTATGTAATTTTAATGCCTTGATGTTGTTCTTTTTCTTTCCCTGTACAGACAGATTTATTTCAAGTGCTAATAAAACATGACCAAACTGGTTTTGTTTGGGGTAGGTTTTTGAATGTTGTCTTCTGCATTTCTGCTGTCAAACAGCAAGCCACTGTGTGTTTTGTTCATAGACGATGCAACAAAATGATCTGGATAAAAAGAAAGTTGACATTTATATTGAAATCCAATTAAATTATGAATATGAATAAATGAAATGCAAGCGTTTGATGAACTGACTGGTACCACTGTGTGGGGAAAACACATTTTCCCGGTGGCACATGAACGTGTAAAGTGTAACCTAGCAACACTTACAAAGCTGTACACAAGATCCTACGGATACAATATCATCTGCGTCGCTTATCTTTCCAAGCATTGCAGGGGTGCTTGAGCCTATTCAAGGTTACTATTGAGAGGAGGTGGAGAACAGGCTGAACTGGTGCCAGTCAATAACAGGCACAAATAGACAATAAACCTTTGACTCATATACACATCAATAGATATGTTTGAGAAACCTGAGATGCATATACATATAGGGGAATTTATGTAGATGAACGGTTACATAGCAGAAGGGAAACTGAGAAAAACTAAACAAAAAATACACACAATATTTTATGCTGAGTACATAGGACTTGATGTAATTAAAAAAAACAACATTAAGAACATTTTTTCCCTTTTAAATAACTTTTTTTTATAATTAAAATTACTTTGTAGTCATTAACAATATCTGCAACTTGCCTCACTCCGATGTTCCGTTTTGTTTTTTCTCAAGATTCTTAAAATGATAGGTAACCCAGATTGTATCCCACCACAAACACGGTTGTAAGTGACAGTGCTAGGGAACTTGTAAATATTTCTTGGAAAAAAAGAGGAATGTAGAGGGGGATGAAGGTGCTGTCTTTATTGTTGGGGGAGGGAGTTAAATAACTATGTGATGGTATGGGTGTGGTATTTATATTTAAAAAAAAATCCTACTGTTTCTCCACCCAGAAATTCCAAAGAAATGTTACTGTCTCCACAATTTTAGTGACTCACAACATAGGCCAAACACTTGCTTTTAATTGCGAGCAGTAGTCATCTAAATTCATGTTTAGTTGTCATCTTTATTGAACCATTTATATCCAAATCAGTGGTTTAGTGGCAGCTGTTGCAATTACTATCAATGTACAGTTACCAATGTACACAGAGGAAAATAAGTACTCACATTGGATAAGCATCCAACATGACAACACTGCGATGTGAATGCCTTTTTATAATTTGCTTAATAGGTAACACAAACTTGAAAGCCCTTATCCCCACCATAATTGTATGAAATGCAAAATGTATAATATATACATGTAAAGTTGCTCCAGCGAGATTTTGCTGGCAACAAACAGTTTCTCAAAGTAGAAAGGGGTGCAGGCTTGGGTAGTGGGCGGCAGCTTTGGGCCAATGCCCTCCACTGACACAGCGTCAAATGAAATAAAGGAGTAGGGCAGGCAATCTTAATTCAATCCTGTGGTGGACAACTTTAGTGTGTGTACTGCTTAGCTGCCAGTTGCTGTTAGCGGAATGTGAGTGTGCATATACGTAGTGTGTCTTTCTTGAGTTGGTGTTAATATGTTAGGGAGTACAAGGATCAAAAGACGGCCACCCTGTGTTTGCCAAAATAATTCTGACAGCCCACAGCTAGACAAACAGACAGGACAGAGAAAATACACGTAAAGTACACACCGCAGTAAACGATATCTGCGACCTACCCGGTATGATCTTCATCTAAGAGACGATACAGAGAAGAACAGGAAGACGAGGACGGAGAACAGGGGAACTGAACAAGACTGAAGGGGGATGAACAGAACAGGAGAAGCTGGTGTTTGTTGTCTATGAACTGACTTGTATCTCTCTAGTGTTAAATTTTGACAGACTGTGCCTGCTGCTTGGATTCGTCAGCCTGGTTGTCTGGCCAGGGGAGGAGGGACGACCCCGAGCCTGGGGAAAGGGCAGGGACGAAGGGCTGAGGGCTGTATGTTCAAGCAGAATGGGTTGGGGCTGACTGGGTGCTATAAATATCTACCAAAGCCAGATGATCACATAGTGTCACAGTTAGAAACTGATGGAAGCTCTCTGACGGGCATTTAGCAAATTTGCCCCTTGAGACACAAGCACAATTGGGCCCACCCTACAGATCGCACTACCAATAATGCTAAAAAATATATATCTAATTAAAACCCATCTAAATAACCCTTATTTGGGGTATGCCTTACTTTACTGTATGTACGTGTTTAAAATAGTCCCAGTATGACTATTTTGGAATAAAGTAGAGTTTTAGACATGAACCAAAGTTGTCCCCATACATGTTTAACAAATTCCAAATATAACTAACTCCAATTTTGAACTCCGTCAACAATGTTTATGCCAGAAGATAGCTCAGCATGCTTGGCGCTACTATCGTTAATCCCATATTTCTTTTGGGATTACTGCTATGCACAAACAATTTTTAAATATAGTTTACTTTCTTGTATGCAGAGACACAATCATTTGAAGAGCTGTCAACACGTCATTCCTTTGAAATATTAGAAACAATGTCTTGTGTTTTGGGAATATAATTTTGGTTATGCCTTACACAAGTTTGTCATGTATTACATGAAACTCCCTATTTATTTTCAGTGAGTAAATTATCAAAGTTAGTCTCTTTCTGAGCCGCTTAAACAACCACCATCAGTCAGCGGAGGACACCCTGAATCGGTGGCCAGCCAATTGCAAGGCACAAGGAGAGGGACAACCATTCACGCTGACAATTATACTCCTGCCTCCCTCACTCCCTTTTCCCCTTGTCTCTCTCTCTCTCCCTTTCTCTTTCTCTCCCTCTTTCTCTCTCCCTCTTTCTCTCTCCCTCTCCTTTTTTCTCCCGGTCTCTCCTTTCTCCCCATCGCTCCCTCTTTGTGCATACACACATACGGTTAAATTTAATTTTGGAATGTTGTTTGGTTGAAGCATTACAAAATTAAGCACTGGAGAATAGTTCATAGTTGACAACAAGGCCCACCTCAATGGCACTTCCATAATGTGTTCAGTTGTCGCCAGTGCCATGTGTGGGCAGAGTTGAAAAACTTTTTCAGAGCATGTGGAATGTGGGCAGCCTTTGTGCAACACACTTCATTCATTGGTTAATGGCTCCACAGATACAAACAGCATTATCCACATTCTTTCTAGTGGATAAAACAAAAGTAACTGATTAACATTTAAAAATGTGTAGGACTATAGTATGCGTGAAAATAAACATACATATGGCAGTATTAATCTGAGGCAATAAACATTTCTAGGACCAAAAATAACTTAATTGTCATCATACCTACATAATGTGTGCAACGTCATCTAAGGTCAAATCTGAAGGACACAGATGCCACCTGTCTAACTTGTTGGCAAAAGATATTTCATGCAACAGTGGTTGAAAATGGACAGTAGATGTCAGCAGTGGAACACCAAACACTGATAATGCAGCTGGCTTTAATAGTTTGCCACCCTAATTCATAACCAACCCCTTTATGTATAAAAAAAATCATCCTTAGTACTGCACCACAAAAGATAAAGCAGTCTTTGAACTGTGTTGTTTTAGTTGGGGAGTTCAGTCTAAGACAATTTTTATCCTTTCATACTTTGCAGGGAATTGTTAGATTCTCATCACAGACTGAATCACGTTTGCTAATTAGATCCAGATCTCATGTCATTCGCAGAGCAAAATAAATACAACTGGAGAGCTATGAACAAGCTGTTCCCTCACGCTGTCCCTATTACTCACACTCACACCAGGCAACGCCCATGAAGTACTTTCTACACCCAAAGGGAGCTTCTATACATTGTCACGTGTTTTGGACAGCTACATTGATTTTACTTTTAATTTCAAATTATTCTGGGACAAAAGAACATAATTCAGTAGCAATAAGAACTATTTTCCCCAGTTGACAAGCAAAACAACAGATAGTTCAACTTTTTTTCAGGAATCCCAAAAATTAGGCAACCTTTCAGAACTGTTATCACATTGCATGCATACCTCTCAAATCTTACACATTCTATTGCATAATGGAACGTCATCAAACCTTTCTTTCATACGAATAAAGCCTCGAGAAGGAATCAATGGTCAACTACAATACTAATAATTGGTGATGCATTCATATTTTAACTGTGATTAAGTATTAGTACAAGTGAAATGATCAGAAATGCTTATAAACACACCACACCCCCTTCCCTTCATTTTGGCACGAGAATTTCTACTGGGACCAGGCGAGGCTGAATCTCAACAAACAGCCCCACCTTGCTGGAGTGACCTCAGGTCTGTATTATCCAATTTGCTGAAAAATGTAAAGAGTGGGCCTGGAGGGGCCATTTTATTTATTTGCACATTAGTTTATCATCCTACAGATCCAGAAAACCGCACCTTAAATATGAACTTTGGATTTTTTATCTTAATCAATTACCTTTGGTACACAGGAACACTCATGTATTCATTGTATGCACTGAGGAACAGTTTAGAATTGACAACAAGGGGGGCCTCTGAAACAATTGTTTCAGCATTGATTGTGCAGAAGCTAATCACTACTCTGTGATAACTGACAGTAGCAAGAAAACATTCCTGGTATGTCCAGCCTTGCAGAAAATGTATCAATAATAGCTCTGAGAAAATTAATTCCCATGCATACGTCAATAGATAATTCACACTGTCTATTCATAAACAGAGACATTTAAATGACCTTAAACGAAAGAGTCTTTGTTAAGTTATAGTACATGTTTTAATCCATTTTAAAACCCAGCCCAAGGATAATTGAATAAGGATCATAGTTTATTTTATCTACAGTGCATTCAAGAGAAATTAGTGGCAAATGCTTTTGTTTACTATTGAAATCAATGTGCAAGACAAAATACAATGGAGAAAAATACACAGAGTAGAGTAATTGGTACACAAACCTTCAAGGAAGTTGGGCCATGTCTTGTCCTCTGGCTCCTCCAATGAGTGGTCCCAGTCTACTTCAGGGGAAACTTCTTGCACCCTGACACCGGGGGTCGCTGCCAAAAGTGCCCTCTCTTTGGCAATCTCTTCCAAAACATCCAAGTCCAACTCTTCTTCTTCTTCTGTTTCACGCTGCACAGGTTGGGGACTTGACTGTTCCCCAGTTGCCTGCGGACTAACAAGCTGCTTCACCTCAACTGTCTCCTCAACTACAACAATTTTCCTCTTCATGTTGGCCTCGTCGGTTTCCGGGCTTGTGGACAAAAGTATGTCTTCCACGTGAGGTTTGCCACTTACGAGTGTTGCAGTGGCAGAGGGCGTGTCCTCCTCTGAGCCCCTCTTCGTTTCTTCCTTCTGCTTCGAGGCCGCTGACACAGAGAGCTTATTTGCTGTGCCGCTCTCTGCTGCCGGAGTGGCTGAATGTTGTGCAACTATGGGAGGCTCTTCTTGCTTGACAAGGGGGTTGGCCTGTGCCTGAGCTACAGCTGCCTCTGATTTTACCACTGACTCTGCTGACACTAATTCTCTGGCTATGGGTGCTTCCCTAACAGTGGAGGATGTTTTTGCTTTTGGAACCTCCTGCTTGATTTTTTCTGCAAAGAGTAGAACTGGCTCCACCTCCCCTTTGTTTGATGGGGCCTGCGAGAGCACAGCTGCTGCCTGACTGGTTTCCTCGCTGAACATTCTTGCAGGAGTCATTTTCGGAAAAACATTGCGATTTTGTGGTTCAGAGGTCACACATAAGCATTCTTTAACTGTGCCCGGAAGCAATGGTGTAATTTTAGTGGATGGCAGTGTTTCCACTTTCAGTTCTACATCTGCAGTTGAAGACACTGGAGTGTCTACGTGTTTTTTTACATCCACGTTTTTCAATGATTTTGAATGCTTTTTGCCGACCGTGGCACATTCTTGTACTGGCTCTGTCACCGGTTCCAATTTCGTAGCAGTAATGTCCTTAGATTCCATGTGAGGCAGAATACATTTAGTTTTTGCTTTTTGATGGGCCACTGGGGGCACCACATCGTTCTGGCCAAATGGCAAGGGTGACGCTTCAGAAATAGCCTTTGTTTGTTTAGAGGTTTTCTTGTCTGTTGTCACAGAGGCATCAATTACTTGCTCTCCGTCATTATTTATTTTTGGTTTTGCCTTTTTTGTCTGTGCAAAAAGAGGTTCATTGGGCATTGTGCTGGGTTCAAGGATCTGGTCTTTATCATAGGTCATGTCTTTTGTATTTGTGTCTTCTAATTTTGTCTTAAGTGTCCCCTCACTGATCTTGTCTTTTTCATCTTGAGATTTCTTTTTCTTTCGCTTGGATTTAGAGCTTCCTTCAATCACTTGTTTGCTTACAATAGCCGATTCGGAGTGCACCGTTTTTTTACTGAGCCGAGAGTCTTCGTCTACTGATAAAGAAGCTTGCAAAGGGGTTTCGCATATTCCACCTTGTCCTGATGGCTCATCTGTCTTCGCAGAATGAGCTGCATTTAGATTCTTCTTCTTGCTTTGGGCTTTGTTTTTTTCAGATTTACTCTTTTCAGCACTGACCATTGTTGATGAGATAGTGGTTGTGGAAACTTCAGTTACCACAGACTCCAGTACTGTGTTTTCACATCTTTCTTCAGTTTTAGATTTTCCTTGTAGAATCACTGGACTCACAGAGGCAATGAGGTTCTGACTTTTCTTATTTGTAGGAATTTCTTTTGCATCCGCAAACATCAGTGGTTGAGCTTTAACTTTCTCTTGAGTGAGGGTAATCTTTGATGCATTTTTTGCCTGATCATTATCAATTTTAGATTCAACTCTTTTTTTCGTAATTTCACCTGGAACCTGTTCTCCTACTGTATTTTTTTTCGCTGGTTTCACAACAGCTTTTGCAGGTTCTGCATCAGCATCGGCAGTATTTTTATCTTTGTCATTATTCATGGACTTGGTAATGACATGACTGTCGGTAATATTATTCACCTTCACCTTTGCATTGGTTTTGTCATGGACAACTGTGACAGTTTCTGGCAAGAGGCCTCTTGTTTCCTGGGCAGGCGCCTGATAGGTCAAATGTTTTTGTTTTACCTTTTCAGTGGGTGGTACATGGGTTTTATCCAGTTCCTCTGCCTCCTTGTTACCTTTCTTTATGATCATGGATTTGGGTGCCGCTGAGCTAGTTGAATAGGTAGCAATCATTTTACAAGCATCTGAGTCCCCACTTTTCAACTTGTCTGTGCTGATTCTAAGACTAACTTCCCCATGTTTATTTCCTTGAGATGTAGCATCTGTAGCCTCAGCAATAGGAGCTGCCAAAAAGGCCTTTGGAACATCATGCTTCTGAGATGCTTTTAAAGTAGGGATACAACTGTTTTTTTCCTCCTTTTGAACATCAGATACTACTCTCTCCTGAGATGATCCCTTACCATGACTAACATCAATTTGCTGGTATGAGCTGCT